>NC_134485.1:33492932-33525432 GCF_040206685.1 Ascaphus truei | reverse complement strand
ACTTATCCTGACCCCCCCAGGCACGCTGGCCCTGCCCCCCCCCCACGGCGCCCCTCCATCCATTCCCACATGACGGGCCCTGGTGAAGGATGATGCCGGGGGCGGGGCTTAATGCCGGGATGCAGGGGATTGGCCAACAAGGTAGGAAACTGCCGGGGGGGGGTGCATTAGAAAAAAAAAATACTTACCAGCCGGGCTGCTGCAGTCTCCTCCTCCGCGCCGCCGCAGAGTCGCGCACAGCAAACAGCGCACTAGGAAACACATGGAGGAAAAACTAGGACATTTCCGGTACACAGAGGAAACCGGGACAGCTCTCGAAAAACCGGGACTGTCCCGGCAAAAGGGGGACGGGTGGTCACCCTATTATTGGGGGCAATTGTCCCCAATAAACATGCTATTATGCCTTAATCCCTCATTGCCTTAGCGAATAGCCGCGAAGGTAATTAAGCTGCTTTAATGTATTTTTATTAATAGTGTGCAGGAGCAGGGGGTCTCCTGAGCTGAACCGCATTGATTTCTGGCTCAGGGACCCCCTGCTTCCTGAGTTACAGGACCCAGTATGGGGCATCGGGTGCCAGTGTTGCAGCCATTTTTATTGCGTCCACGTTGTGTGACGTGTGACATGTAAACAATGGGATACCGGCACCCGATGTCCCATATCTGGGCCTGTAACTCGGGAAGCAGGGGGTCTCTAAGCCAGAAATCAATGCGGTTCAGCTCAGGAGACCCCCACTCCCGCACAAGATTAATAAAAATACATTAAAGCAGCTTCATTACCTTTGCAGCTATTCGCTAAGGCAATGAAGGGGTTAAGGCACAATAGCATGTGTATTGGGGACAATTACCCCCAATAAACATTGCAATACACAACAAACCCACCCCCTGTGCCCCCAACAACCCCTAAACCCCTATACCCTATAACATACATAACAGGCTGGCGGTGGCCCTCGGGTGGTCCCCGCTGGTGTCCGGGGGTCCCCGCTTGCCTGCAGTACCAATTCTGTGCCCCCAAAAAATAATTAAAAAACACATAAATACTTTTAAATAAATACACCCCCCCGCACCCTAACACATACAGTACAGTAATGGGCACAATTACTATTATCCCCATATGGATACTAATGCATTTGCCCATTTCAAATACATAAAGCATCATAAATAAAATAAATACATCTTGCACTCACCCCTGCCAGGAACCCACGATTAAGGCCATCCTCATCCTCACCCCATCCATGCCCTCCGGTAATGCAAAAAAACCACAAGAATAAAAAGAGACAATATAATGTCCCCTAACCCCTTAATCACCAAAGCGGTTAGTAACCGCTATAGTAATTAAGGGTTTAACCCACCCTCACCCACTACCCACCAGGGAGGCCTCACGACCCTCCCCCACTACCCACGTGGGAGGCCTAACCACCTACCCATGGGGACAATACCCCCTTCTCCCCCCCCCACTACCCACAATAAAAACACTACAGAGAACAGCCCCACTACCCACCACCTAGGTCCCACAATAAACATATGGTGCATTTTGGACAACCATATTTAATAAACAATAAATAACCCACCCCATGTGCCCACCCATAAAAAACATGATTTATTATTTTACATACAGACGTAATACCCCAGCCCTACGGTAGTCCCCGGTGGTCCCGATGGGAGTTCGCAGGCCTCACAGTGCACCAGAGGGAGGTGCCCACAGGTGTCTGGGGGTCTCCAGGTGGTCCCCGCTAGGCGCTGTGGGCCTCCAACTGGTCAACGCGGATCACCGTGGGCCACAATGGTGTCCACGGTTGGGCCCGCGAGTGTCTGGGGTCCCCGCATCATCCTCACATGTGTCTGGGGGCCCTCAGGTGGTTCCCACAGGGGTCTGGGGCCCTCAGGTTGTCCTTGCAGGCCTGCGGGGCCCCCACAGCTGTGGGGCCCCTGGTTCTTCCCCGCAGGTGTCCCCCATGGGTCTGCAGTTGGTACCCGTGGGCGTCGGGGGTCCTCAGATGGTCTCCATAAGTCCCCGCAGACCTAAGGTACCAATCCTGTATGTAAAAAAAAACCATGGCCTACATTTAAATAAATCAATACCCCCACCTCCCCCCCTCACCACCACCAAAAACATACAGTACAGTAATGGGCAAAATAACTATTATCTAGATATGGATAATAGAATATTTGCCCATTATTAAACACATAAACCAGCATAAATAAGTAAATAAATACAATTCTACTTACCACAGCAATATGAAGGGTGTCCTTGTCAGGATACAGCAGGTCCCTGTCCTCCGTTGCTAATGAAATACATAGTAAATAGATTCTAATGTCCCCTAACTACTTAATTACCTTATTTTTTAATAACGCTATAGTAAGTAAGGGGTTAAACAACCCTGCCCCGATACCCACCCATGAGGCCTAGCCACCTGCCTCAGGCAACTACCCCCACCCTTCACCCATTCATTTGTACAGTGGCTTCATCATGCCCATATATAATATATTTACAATATGGGCATGATTAAACAATATACAAAGAAATATAAGTATCCTTGCTGGTATTTACCAGTTTTTAACTGCACTAGGTTATATAAGCATATGCTTGGATATATTAACCCCTACTGGGTTTATTTCACATAACATTAGTATGCATTTAGCATAGGGACCTGCTATAGAGACTTACCTTGACGTGGTTTGCAGGCGTGGCATTATTTGATCAAAGGATGTAACAAAATGTCTCCTTTATCTTATAGATTTTTACACTATATATATTTATTCCCCATTTATTGCTATCCCAGAAGCGCAGGGATTCACTTTCTGTTTTTCATATATATATATATATATAGCAATAAATATATATATATATATTCCCAAGGGAAAAGAAGTACAGTACAGCCCTGCATAAATTACCTTCAGTGCTGTAGGGACACAGATCCCGAAAGAGAGAAGGAGGCATGGTGGCAGACGTCTGCCCAGTTTATCTGAAAGGTGATTATCATATTCCCTTCCTGCAGATGGCCCAAAAGGATAACGCTGTGAGGTCCTATTCAGAAGCATTGGAGCTACTGACTTAGCAGTGAGATCGCAGGACGGGGAGCAGGCTGTCTCTCCGGTATCCGGACGGCCGTGAAACCGGAAGTGACGCAGGCAGACATGACGTATGCGGATGTACAGACAAACAAAGGCATACTATCAAATGCCTATCCAATGCTCATATAAATCTGCTCCTGTGTAAGCCTTGAATTTAAGGTTCTATATAAATTACATTTTATCAGTCTGCACTTTTGTCTGCTCTATTTTTTCTGAGATATACTGGAACGACCTGACATTATACCCAAGACAGGTATACTACAGCCACTGGTTTTAATTTAATGATGTATTTTGTTGGCTACTGGATTTAATTTATGTGTTGCCTAGTGGTTGTATTAATGAATTGTTGTGTTGGTTACTTCTTTTATGTATTAAACATATTTTTTGGCTAGTGGTATGGTTTATTTAATTTATTGCCGAATTGTTTTAATTATTTTATTGAATGCCTAGTGGTTTTATTTCTTTAATTGATTGGCTATTGGTTTTATTTAGGTAATTGCTTGGTTTGCTAGTGCTTTTAATTTTTGTCTCTGGGGGTTTATGCGCTTGTTGTGTCTGTTTTATTATTGTGCATTTTGGACATCCATGTTTTTGTATTAAGGTGACCATTGACTGCTATAGTAGCTTATCATGCCCATATTGTATGGGTATGATGTACTACTATGCCAATCAATGGGTACAGGGTGGGTATAGTGGGTCCGGTGTGGGTGGTTATGCCTCCCGGGTGGGTAGTGGGGGAGGGTGGGTTAACTCCTTTATTACTATAGCGGTTATTAATCGCTAAGGTGATTAAGGGGTTAAGGACCACTAGATTGTATTTTTTATGTATTCTTTCTGGCAACGGAGGACATGGCCCTGCAGTATGCAGACGTGGACCACCTTCACCCACCCCCGCTACCCACAATAAGCATGGCACTGGTGGTTAACCCTTTCATTGCCTTAGCAGTTAGCTGCTAAGGTAACGCAATTGCCTGTAAATGCATTTTTTATGATTCATGCCGGGGGTCTCCGGTAGTTTTATTAATGGATATCAGCTCCGGAGTCTCCCGGCATCAATCCGATGCAGGAAAAATTGATTTTTTGTTCTAAGTGCCGTCTCACTGCTTATCGGCAGTTTCCCACCACCTTCTTGCCAACTTTTTCTGTCTGGACGATTGGGAGAGGAAATCTCAATTCTAGAGCGGCGATGCAGCCTCAATAAACTGATCTGGGCTACTAGAATTGAGCGAGTTTTAGAAACAGACGATAAGTGGCTTATCACCGCGCGTTTGGTGATTTTTTTTCTCTGCAAAAAAACTCAGCGATTTTTGCTCTTATTGCCGGCTTATCGGGGTTTACTGAATTGCTGTAGTCTTTTTTGGTGATAAGACACCGATAAGTGGCTTATCGCTGCTTACTGCATGAGGCCCTAAATGTTTAGTGGTGTGACGGTAGGGGTAGATGGTCTCACATATTAAAGGTGAAGCTCGGCTAGCTACCCCTAAAACTGTGTGTTTTTGTCTGCCTATGCACGCTTGCAAGGAAAATTCATTTATCAGGTTTTGACCCCTTAAGGGAAAAAGAATCATAATTGTGATATATGTGAGTTTGAACCTTTAGGTAGATAATAGGGGGGGGAAAGGTACCGGGAAATGTATATAAAAAAGCACTTTTATTCCAGAACCACTGTATTTTTCCCCAGCTAGCAGGGTTGTATTGTGGGTTGCATGTGTTCTTTTCTATGGAGGCACTCAGTGATTAGATCAGCCGAGGTGTCTGCATAGATATGTGGATTGAGACAAAGGCTGGGAGCAGCGAGGTGTTAAGGCATTTGGTGAGTGAGGAAGAGTGGACAATCAGGTCCAGAGATGGGCTTTCAGAGCCTTTGTACCCTGCAGACTCTGTGGCGGCTACCCAGTGGAAGGTATAGGGCTGGTCAGGGGTAGCCATTGCTGGGAAGAAGCCCCATACTCATGGTTCCCATTGGCCAGTTTGAATTTCCCACTGCCCAGCAGCCCCATCACCACTGGCCGGTCCTGAGTGCCTCCACATGCCCCCTCCTCTGGCATTGGTTGCACCATCTCAATCCATGTTCTGGTTGGCCGGCAGCTCCTTCCCATGTATAGGATAGCCACTATGTAAGGAGCGCTGCCAATCAGAGTATCAGAACGAGTTTGGATTCTGACAGTAATCAGCTGGAGATCTATTTCAGAGTGGCTACTGTGTGCTCAGCACTCTGATATCCTGGACGAGAAGCAGGCAGGGCAAGCCTACTTGAAGCAGGCCCCGGCACCTAGCGAGACTAGAGTCTACTCTCCTGGTCCCCAGGTATTGTAGTCTGCTGTTGTTTATTTTGTCTTGTCTGCTGGCTTGCCAGAATAAACCTAATTTTATTCAAAAACGTTGTCCCTTTGTCTGGTGCTAGGGATGCTAGGGTAGTTTTGGTGTTAAAAGTACTGGTCTCCCGTGACAATGGGTTTAAGTCATATTGCACTTGTATACAACAAAAGACAGAGGTGCCCAATGCTACATCCAATTGGCAAAACATACAGAATATGGTAATAAGTATAAAGTTTAAATACTTCAATAATAATAGTAATTACTTGGTTATTTAGTTAAACACTTTGGCCAAAGCGTCGTAAGCCTGCATGCCAAACACCAAGGTATAACCAAAAATGCAGGTCCTACACTACACTGTGAACCCTTCACTTTTCCTCTGTATGAGGGGAAAGAACCATAGTAGATCATGTTCTTGCAGCAAAGTGAAAAGACCTCCCAAGTTATTACTATTATTAGGATCTACTATGGTTCTTTCCCCTCATACAGAGGTAAAGGGAAGGGTTCACAGTTCAATGTAGGACCTGCATTTTTGGTTATACCTTGACGTTTGGTATGCAGGCTTACGACGCTTTGGCCAAAGGGTTTAACTAAATAACCAAGTAATTACTATTATTATTGAAGTATTTAAACTTTATACTTATTACCATATATGTTTTGTCAATTGGATATAGCATTGGGCACCCCTGTCTTTTGTTATATACATTTGCCACGCTCAGTTGCACTCTTTTTGACATAAATATATATTCATGATGTGGTGGGTGAATGAGTTTGAGCTATCTGGGAATGTCTGTGTGTTAATCACATTGCACTTGTATGTTGTAGACCATTTGGTCTACCACCTAATATATTCATATCACCATTAATAATTTTCAAAGTGATTATATGTGTGTTAGAGTGCCATCCACTGTTTTGTATAGAAGCATTTAACCCGCAGAGTTAATCCTTCTGGGCAGTTTACTGTCCTATGGGCCCTGAGAAATGTAACCTCAGTTTGCGGCACCGAGAACAGTAAGCATTGTTACATCTGTAGGGTGGTAGAGTGACACATTGTATCTCTTGATTTATTTGGTCTCATTGGATTACAATGTAGTACAGACGAGTATGATTTACTGTGGATATTTTTTATTTTTCCCATTTTGCATATTCTTAGATACAGGCTACAGTATGTTATCTCGTTAAAGTTTATATTCATATGTGTTTGAACATTACTATATGTTTTGGCGATGCCTTCACAAGCGCACCATTTTGCGATTTTTATTTGCTACAGTACTTCCACCTTCTGGGAGATAGCTTTGTAATGGGACCCTCTCTGACACCGTTGTGGGACCATATGTGTTATTCATTAAGGTTCTTCACATTTCACTTGTAGTAGTGACGTCATGCATTTATACTTTAAACAGAGACAAGGTTGAGTATTTTGTTAGGGCCGATAGAAGGGTCGACCAAGATTCAAGGTGTCACTCTTCCACTTTTATGTAGGTATTGTGGCTGAATTTGTTGCTACTCATTTTTAACCTCTGTGTTGTGGTACATTATGGTGCTCCATCATGTTAAAGCACATTCTTAGCCCAATGAGGCCAGAATAAATGTATTCCTGAGTGGAATGCTGGAACTCCTTTTGATCTCTAAATACTGCTTGCTCCATGATGATGGGTGACAGAAAGCTTTTGGGCATCCAATAATAAGATATGTCCACAAACAAACTATGAACCCTGAGTGCTATTTCCATTCAACTTTTTTTACTTTAATTATATGTTTAGCATAACTTGTTGATTAAACTGTTAACAATTTTCCATTCTATTTGGATTGTATCTATACTATGGATA
Organism: Ascaphus truei; assembly: GCF_040206685.1. NCBI lineage: Eukaryota > Metazoa > Chordata > Amphibia > Anura > Ascaphidae > Ascaphus > Ascaphus truei. The sequence goes on along the minus strand of NC_134485.1, from coordinate 33,518,215 downwards.
ATTAGCTCATGTACTAGATTGCAGAAAGTTTTTAGCAAAAAGAAAATAAATCATTCCTAATTTATAGCAGTTGTGTTAATGTTTTTTCTTCCCATTGTTCTAAAATGTTCACTTCAATTTCCAAAGCAGCCAGTTACATTGATGATCTGTTTACATGTTGTTATGCCTATTTCTCGAGAACCATGTTCTAATCATTTTCCTACATCTAGGCCTATATATAGATGGGGCCTACATTTTGTAATCATGTTGCTATTCACTTATTTATTTTAGAATTTCTGTAGTTGATTAATCTTAATCATTTTTTTCAATCTATTTTGCTATTTTAGTTACCCTGTAACTTTCAATTTACTTAATCTTCCAAAAAGTTTTAATCATTTGAATAACAGTACTATTTTGTTGAATGGTATACAGTACATTCATTTGAGTACGCCTCCAGTAATAATTTATAGAACCATCATCGATCATCTATAGCCTTTCTTGAAAATAATTAATCTTATTCCTTGAAAAGTGTTTCTTAGATATTTAAAAGCTGATATTCTAAATGTAAATGTTTTTCTTGGCCCCACATGTACAGTATATCTTTCTTATACATTCATTTGAGTGAGAATGATTGGTAGGGGTCTATTTATCAACCTTCAAAAATGCAATTTTTGGCATTACAGTGACAATTAGACAGTCATTTGAAACTTGCTCATCTTATCCATTTATCAAAGTGCTTTGTTCCTGATTTGCCTGGAATAATGCAAGTACAGATGTCCTCCAGCAGTTGAATAAAGATTGCTGTATGATGACAGATTTAAGTGAACACACAAGAGCATGTTTATTGGACATTAACTTTTATCTTTGACAATTTTCAGGTGTACCTAATGTCTCCATATAGACTTTATAATCATACAAAAAGGTATATATTAATAAATACACCTGTACACATATTTTTTTATAGATATTTTGGTAAATTGTAATCCTCACCTATACAAATGTACTGTATTCAACATACTCTGATAATTCTACTTTGACAAAAAATATATCATGCCTTAGTTCTGTAGACATTCATTATAATACATCATGTAGGTTATGCTAACTAAAGAGTTAATAACCCTATCTACATAACTAACCATTGCATGTAAAAAAAAATCTTCCTAACCCCTATGGCATCCAGGGGGTTAAGCCTCTACTGACCCACCAGATGGGGGCCCTATCCCCCCCCCAGAACACCTACCTCAACACACCTAGCCACCTCCCGCTAACAATGAATACTGGCCTACAAGGTAATCATGGCCATATACACACATTGAAATCAAAAAGTATTGTATAATATTGTTTAAATAAAAAAGATAAAAAATAGTGGGCTACCAGGAATTAAACTCTCAAACAGATATTGGTTTAGCTAATTGGTGTATAACCTGGTCAGGTAAAAGCAGCACTAGATCCTCTGCAACAGACAATGGGAAGCTAGTAGTCCAATCGGAAGCTGCCGGTACTTGGTAACCTGCAGTCTGCTGGCTGGGAAGATTTTATGGAACTTTTGCCTACGTCGAAGAGTAATGGCAAAGGTTTCTTGCTCTCAGTGCTTCTGGGTGGATCAAAGGAATACTCATTCCCATTGGTAAATTTGAATTTCCCACTCTCCTAAAGCTCTCCCCTATTGGCTGTTCTAAAGCACTGTTACCTCCTACAGCCCAGATTGGTCCATCTCATGTGAGCCATCACTCTCTGATTGTCCAGTGAAGACAATCTCTTCACTGAGTGGATGTCACCCAGTCTCCCATGGTTTCAGATAGAGGCCCGGAAAGTATGTACTGTAAGCCGATGCTGATCATAACTCCACAGTTATTCCATCATGTATAGCTGGTGTCTGTGTCAGATATTATCGGGAAATTTTAATCTGGAAATGAGCTATCATCCCAAGGTACTGGGATACTCTGAGATGGATTGATCATGGAAAACATTCGGAGTAAGCTAGTAATTGCAGCACTCAGTAAGATAGGATTCCCCCTGTAACCCTGTTTTGGTGTGTTAAGCTTGTTTTTGTGCACTGTGTTGCTCCTGTTGGATCCGGCCTAAGTAAACTCTGTTTATTTAACTCCTTCTTTCTGACTGCAATCTCAGTGTAATCATATCTTCTCCCTTGACAGGCTTTTTTGTTGAAGTGGTGTTATTGCTAGGATCAGTACTCAAATTCTTGTTGGCATTTCAGCACTGATTCAATCTCAATTTCGAGATTAAGGAACAAGGAATTTCAGGTGCACTATGTCCAGCACAAGGCATCACTTCCCAACCCATAGATATCCTTAGTGACATGACGATTGACAGTAAAATAACATCTAAGTATCAGTCGTCGACCAAAGAGAATATGGCTGACCATCCTGAAGAGACAATAGACTAATACACTTTTGTTAAATTATTCAATAATAAAAAAAATCGCTAAAAATGACACATACAGTATATAAGTGAAAGATCCAATTCAGCATCCATTTTGTAAGGAATCTGATGTTTCTCTTGCAGTCACTAGAACAGGTGATGCTTGGTGAGGGAAATACTCTGAGGGGTTGTTGGCTGGTTGCTCAGCATCCTCTCCTCATAATGTATAGTGGAGTGTGCAATTGGACACTGGGCAAAGTAAAGGCCTGACTGGGGGAATGTGCCCTTATGCCCTTAAAAGTTCTTCAGGACTCAGGATCCTCCTCCTGACTGTAAAGTCAGTCAGTACAACAATTAACAGCCCATGATGATTGGCAAGATGGGTTTTGTATTAAAATGAGTAACCAATTGTGCTAAGCTAAGGTATTGCTTAATATAAATCCACTTCCCCACACTTTGATATGTATGATTACAGACAAATTCCCATTCATAGTGGGGATAATTGATTCCTTTGGTCAGCATGCCAATTACGTTAAACACTTTCTGCCTTCTAACCATTTACCCGAGGCCAGGAGACTCTAATTGCCATCTACAATATAGAAACAACACCACTTGACCACCACTCCACTCACTACTGATTCCATTTCTATTGGACTAATGCTGAATTGATGTGTCTCTGTGCCCTACTTATGGAATTTGCAGTGACAAATGTAAAACAAATTTGCCATGGGTAGGACATTTTCTCATCAGAATTTACAATACAGAATTTATTGCTAAAGCTTTGCAAATTGTTGCAAATGTTGGCAATTTAAAACACATATTGAAAATGGTTAATGTCCAAATTTCCCCAGGTTCTTGAACTTGTGTGAAGGTTTTGCGCATCTCTATTGCAAAGGGTTTTTAAAAGAAAATTGCCATGTCAAGATATGTTGGTTCACAGAACTTTAAAGCCAAACAGTATGATTTGAATTGCACATGTAACTACTGTAAGCATATAAAACCAGTGAAAGCTTTGGCTCTCTACAACTATCTAATTTGAAAGGAAACAAGTTTATCAGTAAACAAGGACTGCATTGGAAGGACTACCACATGGGACAGTTTCTGTGTAAAGGCAGAGAATAAAATCTACAACAATGACGTAGAAAAGATACATGGTTTGGAAAATAAAAGATACACAAAACTTGCTATCTTCTCCCCTGACTCTACTGTGTTTTTATAGCTAAACATTTCTGATCTTGGTCTAAAGATCCCTAATTGACATTCGTCTGCATTAGATTTTGTAAAACATTTCCCGTTGTAAACAAATAACAAAGCCAATGTTTCATCAAGGGGATTCGTGTAACGTTGCTGACAGCAAAACAGGATACGGACCCGCAGGACAGAGGTAGGGACTAATACACCGACCGTGGCCTGGGATGAAGGGGTGGTCAGGTCTGGTTCTGGGGTCGAGGCAGGTGACAAGCAGGGATAGTCAGGTCCAGTTCTGGGGTCAAGGCAGGTGGCAGGCAGGGGTAGTCAGGTCCAAGCATGAGTTCAAATATAGGCAGGTGATCACAGGAACAAAGGCAGAGCACAAGCGGGAACAGAGTACTTTGCACGAGCCAAGACAGAGAGCAACTGCCTGATATTTAAAGATCAGAAGCAGCTGCTGGCAATAAAGAACCAGTGAGAGGCTGTCTTCCTGGCAGTGGCCATCTTTGGTGAGACAATACATGACCTGTTCCGTCGGCAATCTTAGGTGAAGCAATATGCGACCTGTTTCATCAGCCATCTTGGTATCCCTTATGGTATCCCCCCCCCCCCTTTAGGGTTGAACTCTGGGGTGACAAGGTCCTGGTTTATCTGGATGTCGACTGAGGGGGGAGGTCGGGGTATATTTGGGCGAGTACTTGGGGAAGGTTGGGGTATACTCTGGGGAGCTGGGGCTGTAGGTGGGGCTGGTCAGAGAATAACTGGGCAAACTCAGACTGTAGTTGGGAGACTGTGGGTTATCCCAGGAGCTGGAGGGTGAGTAACTGGGGCTAGTGGAAGACTAGGAGGGACTAGGGTAGCTGGGGGAGGTCAAGAAGTAGAAGGAAGTGGTGGGAGAGTAGGTGGGTAACTTTGCATGGGCTTCCTGAATGCGTTAGAGCATGGTAATGGCAGACACAATCTTAGATGGAGAAAAGATGGAACCCCTGTCTGTAGAGTCTGTGTCGTCCGCGGACAACTGGCAGGATAGGGCATCAGCCCTAACATTCTTGGATCCTGGGTGATAGGAGATCCCCCATAGGATGACAGGGTGGAAGGCATTTCCCACAGCAGGTGGACACCCAAGTTAGTATCTGACCTGAGGTTCACTCAATCCAGGGGTTATGAATACGTACCCAAAGAAGCCCCAGAATCTGTTCTGACAAGAAAATTACTTGTTCAAGAGATTGATTTGGAATGTCGATCTCAGCCACGAGTGCACGCATGTATAACACCAACACTAGTTGTTATGAGTAAATATAATTTATTGGGTACTTAGCTTTGGATATTTCAGCATTCTATGGCACTCAGGATACCGCTCATGATGTCATCAACAACCAGGGGACTCCCATCAGTTAAAATTAACTGCCTGATCAATAGTTGCTATTCTGTGATCAATTTGTACTGCGCGCAGTCCTGAGTATACTATCAGCTTTGCCACAGTTGAGAGTCTGGCACATTTTTGCGCTGTACAAATGTATCATAAAATACATTCAACATACAGAACACCTACAAGCTATTTAAATGGTTAAAAGCTCACTCCATGGCATCTCCAACTATCAGGGGAACTTGCCTGCATGCAGTGTGATTGTGACAAATCTATTACAGAGTGCTTTTCCTGGTAATGTACAGGTTAATAAAAGCTTCAATCAGACTTAGAACTTTTGCAACTCATATTGACAGATTTATTATAAATCATTCTTCCTGGCAATGCACAGGTTATTAAGAATTTATATTAGTGTAGGGACCCTTGAACGTGGTCTGCCGTGAAGTTTGGCTCAAGGGCTTACAACAATTTGGCCAAAATGTTAAACTAAAAGACCATTTTATTTATTAGTTATTTATACATGTATATTTAGGCACTGTACCGTATATAAGTTTCTCTGGATGTGCACTGAGCTTTGTCTGTGTTTTATGTTATGTCTCTGGTTTTAAATATAAAATACATTCAGCCAACTTCCCAGTTAGGGAGGTCAGAGGGAGGCCCGTTCCAGGGGACTACCACACATCTCTGGAGAGCTTTCTCATAATAAAAGTAACTTTCACTATGTAACCTGTTCACAGCAAAATTAACTACATTTAGCATATCTGTAAGAGATAAAAGTTAACTCATCCTGCACCTACTGTAGGCCATAAGAAACAAGAAAACACAATTCTCATTACATTCCATCTGTTGTTTATGAGGCCTAGGCTCAACTAAAACAGTTACAAAATAAAAACTGACTAAATATTTGCAAGCATGAACCATTAGAGACATACACAGACCTCATTTCTATTACAACATCGATGGCTGGGGAATGGATTATTTCTAGCTGAAGAGCCTCAGGGTGCAAACCACTGACCATGACTTTGAGCTGAGCCATCTCTTGCGAAACAACCCCAGATCCCAACGGTCTACCATAACAAGAGGAGATACCCAAGGGCATGTATTTTCTCTGAAGAGGGATATTGACGCTTTGTGAAGGCTTTATCCACGAACTTACCGATTGCTCCAGAATCCACGAAGGCCTTGTCAGTAACCGAATGGTCCTGCCAAGATAAACAGATGGGGATTATCAGGGGGCTGGGAGATGGGGAGATATTGCATATGTCCAGAGGCAACTCCCCTCTATGCTATGGGCACTGATCGTCTCCTGATTTATTAGGACAGTCCCGTACTATATGGCTCTTTTCGCCATATTAGAGGCACAATCCAATGGAGAGATGATGCTGGTTCTCCGGTTCAGTGAAATGCATATTTCACAACTGCATGAGCTCCACTGGTCCTTCAGAAGCTTCATAGGGAGGTATCTCAAGAGTTTGGACCAATGGAACAGACCAGAACCTGCGATAATGGCCCTGCTCCTGACGTCTCTCCCTCATCCGAAGATCGAGGGAAATGCAAAGGGTGATAAGGCCTTCTAGATCAGCGGGAATGTACTGTAAGTGAATTCATCCTTGTCATTCCTCAATGCCTTGACAGAAATCGGACTTCAAAGCCCCCTCGTTCCATTTGGGCTCCGCTGCCAGGGTCCTAACCTCAATAACATCAATTCCCTTGTTGCGAGAGCCTTGTTTAATCTGCAGGAGTGCAGATTTGTCAGAAGCCGCAAGACCAGGAGAAGATCATTCAGAAGGTCTGCATGAAGGTGACGGAGTCATACAAATGGGGATAGCCTTTTTTATAAAGGGGGGATGCCCAAGCTAATGCTTCATCCGTGAGCAGGGAGAAGATGTATGCCACTCGAGAGTGGTGATTAGAGAAGGATGATGGTTGTTTGTCAAACGGCATCTGGCACTGGTTCAGGAATCCTCTGAAAGTCAAGGGAAGACCACCATAGCGGACAGGAGTAGAGATCCAGGGTTGCTTTAAGACCACACTACCATAAAGACGACCACCACCTAAAGAGATGGATTTAGACAGAGCTGCCTAGGGGTACTAAGGTAACTGTGCATAGTCAGCAGAGTAGAGGAGATTTAGTCCAGTTTTGGATTCAACATACAGTAGCCAGGTGGGTGGCAATGACTCCAAGCAGCTGGCCCTGATGGGTCGTGGCTTTCGCTACCACTGTGGGGTCCAATGCATCGCTTGTGCAACATGTAACGTTGCTGACTGCAAAACAGGATACAGATCTGCAGGGCAGATTTAGGAGTAATACACTGACCTTGGCCAGGGATCAGAGGCCTCGGATGTAGGGTAGTCAGGTCCGGCTCCGAGGTCGAGGCATGCAGCAAGCAGGGATAGTCAGTACCAGTTCCTGGGCTGAGGCAGGCGGCAGGCAGGAGTAGTCAGGTCCAAGAAGGCGTTTACACATAGGCAGGTGATCCAAAGAACAAAGGCAGAGCTCAAGCGGGAACTTAGTACTTTACACGAGCCTAGACAGAGAGCAACTAAAGGTCAGAAGCAGCTGCTGACAATAGTGAACCAGAGAGAGGTTGACTTCCTGTCCTCTCTAATGGAGGTAGAACTGCCTTAATAGACTGGTCATTAATACGTGCTCAACAAGGTCTACCATTTAAAAGTGGGAAGCGTGAGATTGAAACCAGGGAGGATGGGGTCACTAACATCCAAATAATTATTTACAAATAAAAATTTACTAACACACAACTCCAATGAGCTCAGAACGCAAACCCACCACACCATATATATTTATGTCAAATAATTTGTGTGCTACTGGGATTTTGACCACATGTATATATAAAAAGTAAAAAAAAGGCCCCAAAAGTCTGAGCTTGCAGGGGTTGTGTGTGCAAGTTTTGGTATCACCTAACTAAAGTAAAGTTAATTCCCTTTGTTTACCTTAATGAATTTAGATGCATACAGTATAGACTATGGGCCCTATGCAGTAAAGGTTCATAAAAAAAATCACAGGGCCATTAAAATCGCCGTTTTTGTGAGCGTTGCATTTACGGTATTCAGAAAGCGCCGATTACCTGTGATAACAAAATTCCCAAAATGGGCGAGTTGCCGCTGGCAATAGGATCGCCTCTCTGAAAAGGCCTAACAAGCGATTTCTTTCTGCTCAGAGAGAGCCACCTCTCCCAGTGAAAATCTTGCCCATTTTAATACTAGTGTAGATGACCAGGGGGTCTCTGGAGCAGAACCGTGTTTGTTTCAGGTCCGGGGACCAACTGCTTCATGAGATACAGCCCCTGTTTGGGGTGCCAGTATTTTCTATGCACGGGAATGTCCTGATCACGTGATGCAAGATATTTCCATGCATAGGAGATACCGGCACCCCATAATGGGGGCAACAGGTGTCCGCAGGCCCCACAGTGCTCAGCTGTGGGGGGCCCGGGGACCTGCAGGGACCAACCAAGGGCCCCCCAGACACCTGTGGGCACTACCCAAGGGCCCCCAGACAAAACTGGGGATGACCCAGGACCCCCAGACACCCATGGGGAACAGCTGTGGACACCACTGGGGCCTGTGGGGACCACCTGGAGGCCACAGAGTTTAGCGGGGACCACCCAGAGTCCCCACAGACACCCGTGGGTACACCCCGGAGTGCACTGTGAGGCCTGCGGACATCCAGGGACCCCTACCGGCCTGTAGTATTAATCGTGTGTGTAAAAAAATAAATCATGGTTTTATGGGGGAGGGGGGAGGCACAAGGGGTGGGTTGTGTATTAGATATTGTAATGTTTATTGGGGGCCTAGAGTAGTAGGGCTGTTGTGTGTGTTAGTGTTTTTTGAGGTAGCGGGGGTGAGTAAAGGGGGTAGAAGCCCCAAGGATGGATGTTTAGGCCTTGCAGGTGTGTAACAGGAGGGGTTAACCCCTTCATTACCATAACGGTATTAACTGCTAAGGTAATGAAGGGTTAACTCCATTCGCAACCCCCCCACAAGGCCTAAACACCTACCAAGGGCCAAAAATCAACTTCACCAACCCCTGCTACCCACAATAAGCATGGCACAGTGTTTAATCCCTTCATTTCCTTAGCGGTTAGCCACTAAGGTAATGAAGTTGCCTGCAAATGCATTTTTATGCATCGGATTCATGCCGCGGGTCTCCGATGCTAATATGAATGAGTATCAGCTCCCATAGCTCCCAGAGACCCCGGTGTCAATCTAATGCAGGAAAAATGCATTTTATTTTCTAAGTCATGTCTCGCCGCTTATCGCTGCTTCTACCCAACCTCCCGCCAACTTTTTCTGGCATTTGGATGGGGAGAAAATCGCTATTCTAGAGCCACGATAAGCCTCGATAACTTACTCGCGGCTACTAGAATTGCACGAGTTGATGAACATTCCGAAAAGCGGCGATAAGTGTTTTTGAACAAAATTTTGGGGGGCGATTCAGGCCTTTATCGACAACTTATCGAGGCTTACTGAATAGCAGTAGACATTTTGGGCGATAAGTGCTCGATAAGTGGCTTATGAACGCTTACTGCATAGACCCCTATAACTTGTTATTGTACTATAACATGCTGTTTGGATGAATATTTAATACTAAAATAAAGTGAATTAAGGTAAAAGGCAAACATTGTGCTGTACTTAAGTTCTTCTTACGTAGCAAAGCTTTTCTAAATATCTCATTAACTTTATGGTTTCCTCTTGCTGTGTGGCATCTTAAAAGTAAAGTCTGCAAAGCCCTATTATTTGAAAGAATTACATGAACAAATGCTAGAAACTGTTATGATAAATGTGGCTAACCTTGTGACTTTGCTTGTTTTACCAACTCATAAATCTTGCCTTAGAGAATGCATTTTCAGAAATTTAATAAACTCTCACTGTGTCATGAATACTTATATAAAAAGTTTGTATCCATTAATCTCAGCTATAAAATAAAAATCTAAAATTTAACAATTGTGAAATATTTCATTTAAACAGATTATTATAAGGGAACATTTAACAAGTATTATGTCCCTATGTGAACAGGTATTTAAAGAAGCATTGCCCTATAATTTGGGACTCAGGATACTGAATTACTGTACTATAAATATATACAACATATCTATCAGGAATCATTAAATTGTACATGTTCAAAATGTGGCTGTTTAGCATGAACTTGGCCAATATGCACTGTAGTTTGTCCATGTCTATATTGCTCATAATTATCTATTTTTGAACACTCAACATTACTGATTTTTTATATTTACTCTTGCTCTCATGGAGATGATATTGAAATAACGACCCTTCCTATTACTAAAACTGAATTGTCTAACTGCTGTCATTTAGTAATTGGAAATTGTAAGGGTCATCAAAGCGGTTTACCTTTGTGGAAGTTGATTCTCCTGTTTTATACAAATGTAGCTAGTCCTGAACTTCACTGGGATCCCTTGAACCTGAAAGGGCTTCTTATCTTTACTGCTGATTAAGGTTTATAAAGGACAAGGAATGCTAATTGTGTAAGAACTTTGCCTTATGAGCAGCCTGACTTTTCCCAATTGACAGTAAACCCATGCGTCTATATCTCTAATGCATTTGATGTTTTTGAACCAAACGCAACCCTTTCCTGACAAATGTTCTAGATTTTTCTTCTAAGTTTACTGTATAACTCGGAATACCCATGTGATGGCGCGGGATTACTTCCAACCGTACCGCCTTAAGACGCCAGTGCAGGCGAGTGCATAAAATGGCATTTTAGTCTCAGCATCCCGGGGGCCTGCAAGAGATGGAGACTCAGATTTACTGTGAGCCAACAGGCATGCATCACACCACACCATGTAGTAGTGAAATCACCCACAGGGTGGGGGAAACACCGCTACACTAGGGCTTTGGTTCTGCCCTAAAAAATAAATAATGTGTTTTGCTTTTGCCAGACCGGTAGTTTTGGATTTGTGAAAAATCTCACAACAAGCAGAAATATTTTTCAATCTGTTGGGCAAACTTTTTCAAAATTCAAACTTTGGTGCATATGTTTTTGGGATTTCCATTCACAAACCCGAAAGTTTGGCCTCTTGTTTTTTTTATTTTTGTAATATAGAAATTTCTGCTCTGCTGTAATTTGGAACTTCTTGCGCGCTACTTCTGTGGTGGTCTCGAGTCTGCCTACCATCATTTATATGAGGCTGGATGCTGAAGTGAAGGCCTACCTCCATGTCCAAGCTCATGGTTTTTATACCTCAATGCTTTTAAAACTGCTTTTAAAACTGCTGAATTTTTTGTATGTGTTCATTACCACCCCCCTTCCTTTTTGTTACCACTAAATATTTTCAATATTGCACTATGAGGGTTATGCGCTTTTCTTTTTCACATCTTTATAGTACCTACTCTAACCCATTTCAATAATATTATTTGAGGTTACGTTATTCATGAACTACAGTTCCTGAAGGATGAGGAATAGAATCCTTATTTTTTTCAAAGAGTCCTCCTCCTTTTCAAAATACTTTGGATGTATACCGTATGTAGTAATTTGCATGCCTGGCAGTTGAACTAAAATCTTTAATATACGATGGAAATTAAATAATCATGTATTACAAATTACAGTACAGTATGTGTGGCCTTAGACTTTGATTTTAACAGGAAACTTGATTTTCTAATATAACATTTACACCATAATGCTGTCATAATTTATTTCAGGGAAAAGCTAAACCATACTGTAGGTTTAATGTGGTTAAAGATAGTTTTGATGATGGTGCCTGAAAAGAGAAACAAAATCTGGGAAAATTAAAAAAACTTTTCGGGGAAGTCCAAATTTGAGCAGTAGAAACCACAGATACTGTAGCACCTTGGCAGCTGAGAACTTTTTGCAGCATCTTTCCCAGGTCAGATTTCATCTTCTGCAATGAAGTTTAGAAATTGTGGCATAAAACTGTTTTGTCAAAAAAAAAAATCTTATTAGTCGGTTATTCAGCTTAAATAAACCCCTTTCTGTTAAGATAAAACTTAACGTTTAATTAGTATACAGTACCATAGAAAAAAATCTTAATACTCAAAGCTAGTGCTGTTCTACAGATGCAGCGCCTGTTATTTTAACAAATATACCTCGGAATACCCATGTGATGGCGCGGGATTACTTCAAACCGTACCGCCTTAAGGCTCCAGTGCAAGCGAGTGCATAAAATGGCATTTTAGTGTTCTTGCTTTTAAACACCTGAAATTGACACAGTAGCACAGTACTGTACACATTACAATTCATTCATTTCATTGCATATAATTGTACACAATCCATAAAATTCAAACAAAGCAACCGCAATAAACACGTGGGCCTGGGGCGATTGGCCGCGTTCATGCTGCGCGGAGTACAGCAGAGCACACGAAAACGGCGCAGTGGTGCCTTAAAATAACGACCGCTGCATCTGTATTTACAAGTGAGTGTACAAAACAAAAATCTGAGCATACATCTAAAATTATAGCTACAGTACCTCAGAATATATTTTATCTGAGTGTAGTAGGTAGTTTTAAGAGTAATAGGAAAGATGACCTAGCTATCATGATATTTATTGCAGTAAATACTGACGTTAGTGAGATAAAGTTTCTGTATTCTGAATGGACTTGAAAGCAACACTGTAACTAGTGTTGCAATTTAAACAAATGAGTCTTAAAAGTACATATTGCAGGTAGTTGTATCTATTGTTAACAAGATTGTGTTAAAGTGAAGTGGGGACGTTTTGGGAGTGTGGAAGAAGACTTGAAAGTAGAGAGATTGTTGCTACAGTATATAGACTTACTAGAGAAAACATGGAAAGAAAGAGTTTCTTAATCTCTTTATAAAATAAAGTATTTGCACTTTGTAGCAAGCTAACCTTCCGAATACTATAGTAGGTGGTGGGGTATCCCTGTCCCTGCCTACTCAGAACTCAAACTGTTTGACTTAGAGGTATGATGTCTGATGCATCCTAAAAAACCTGACGTACATTTCGCTGTGAGGAACGGATTCTTCTGGGGAAACTTCTCCTACATCTCTAATGTCCCCTTTATGGTTTACTGTTGCTACCTGTATGGCAACTAGAAGCGGGTGTCTACAGGACCAAAATAGTGCTCAGTTAACTAGTTAACTCTATAGAGAGCAAAAAAGTCTATAAAGTATAGTCCCCCCCAAAAAAACTATTTGTATTTGGTTTTATTTGTATATAGAGGGAAGGGGGGGTATAGGACAAATAGGGAAAAAGTGGAAGGGGGACAATAAAACAACATAATTAGATCAACAATACAATACAGAAATAATAATAATATTAAAAGTAGAAATAATATTTAACAGTACTAATAACAAAATGTGGGGGAGGAGAGATGGGACGGCAAGAGACACTAGTGGTAGTAATCCTAGTAATTTTTCTGCATACATTTGTTTAGATTTGTATATCTTGTATTGTCAATATGTCTTCTGGAAAGGCCGTTATCAAAGTCTTTTTTACATCTTTCCGTAGAATTGTACATTAATGTGTGAGTTTTTCCATTTCTAGAACATGCCAAACTCTTTCCTGAAAAATCTGATAGAATGGTATATTTGTCTGCTTTCATTGAAGTGCTATTGTACATCTTGCTGATGTCAGAAGATTTGCAGTTAATTTGTTCATTGCATATGATACATTATGTACAGGTTTTCCCAAAATCATTATTAGAGGCTCCATTGTTACAACCAAGTGCTCTGGAGATCTCTCTCTTAATTTTTCTCCAAAAAGGACAAGCTTTTGAGCATGTCCAAAAAATATGATATAATGTACTTTTACATCTACAATTTATCCAGCCCAGAACACTTGCTCCTTTATAAATATGTGCTAATCTGTCTGGTGTTAAATATCATCTCATCATAATGATATATCAGTTTTCCTTATTTATAGTGCAAACAAACTTTATGGGTTCCAGTCCAGGCTTTTGGATACATCTTGGTTGCTGGCAAGACTCCTCCTGAACCTTGTTATTGGCTGCACCTGTTCTAGGGCTTAAATAGCAGCCTGTGACTTCCATCCCCTGCCTGAGCATTGTAGGCTTTTCCTTGTGTTTCTGGTCGCTTTGGTACGATTTATTGAACATTCCTTGTTCCTGAGCCTTCCCCTCTGGCTTACCTGTCCCTGTGGCTTGCTTAGCCCTGTGGCTTCCCTTTTCCTGTGGCTAGCCTGTTCCTGTGGCTAGCCTGTTCCTGTGGCTTGCCTGTTCCTAGGGCTAGCTTGTTCCTGTGGTTTTCCTGTTACCAGTTTGGATTCCTCTGTTACTGACTCCGGACCGTGACCCGACCTCACTGCTTTCTGCCTGCCCTTTTGCCTGTGGACTTTGCAACACTGTCGCCAGCCCTGACCTCCTGCCTGCTTTTGGCTTATAAATATAGATACTCTAACAGGACCCTGTCCCTGGGCTCTGGTCGGTTAATCTGCATCCCTTCCTCAATCCTACGAGTCCACTTCCTGATTGGAGATGAGCACAATCACACAGATGAGCTCGCTGCAGCCTCCCATATCTCTGCCCAGTCATCCCCAGAAATGTTTTCCTATTTCTTTCTCCCACAGAGTAGTCATATACGAGTGCTTTTCTTTCTTATCTACAGTATACACCTCAGAACATAATAGATATTTGAAATCATCCCATTCTGATGTGTTTGTATTGTGCACATCTCTTCAAATACAGTTCGGTGAATATTACCTCATGGAAAAAAAATTGAGATAATAAAATGCCTAATTTGTCTGTATCTGAAATGTTCTGAAGATGGAATATTATATTTTTCTTGTATTTCTTCAAATGTATATAATTTCCACAGAAACATAGTGTCTTTAATCCTGATTATACCTCTTGAGATACAGATATTATTATTCCCTGGTATATATCCTCGTGGGAATTCTTCATCCTCCATAATGGAGTCATAAATGAGAGTTGTGACCTTAGCCCCTTTTTTTCTCCCATGTATCCCAAACATTTAGTGAATTTAATAACTGGGTGTTATACACTTCTTTAGGTCTATTTTTTGGGGGGATCCACAATAATGAATATTCTGCACAGGGATCTCATTTGCTTCTATCTCCAGCCATTTAATTGCCTGTGTGGGTCAACGCCATGCCTTTAAATGGATTAATTGTGCTGCGGCATAATATTTGTTTGGTGACGGCAAGGCTAGACCAGCATCTGTTTTTAATGCACTAAGTACACTTCATTTTACTCTTGAAATTTTCTTTCTTTCCCCAGATAAACGTATACATTTTGCTTTGCATATCACTCATAACTTTGGTTGGGACATTAATTGGAAGGCATTGAAATAGATAAAGTAATTTAGGAAGGGAATTCATATTTACTGATATAATTCTACCAATAAACAAAACACAGTATTTAGTCCACTTTTCCAGGTCTGTCTTAATTGACAAAAACAGTTCTGGGTATTTACAGTAGCTTTGTAGAGCTCTGAATACATATGGGTCAAATATACCCCCAGATATTTGATACTATCTTCTTTCCTCTAAAATAACAATTTTGTTTCAGTAGTTTAAGCATCCCTATCTCCACTCCCAATGCTAGCGCTTCTGATTTCGTGTTATCTATTTAAAATTTGAGAACACATTGAATGTCGAAATCTCTTCAAACAGATTAGGCAGAGATGTCAGTGGTCTGGTGATTGTTAGTAAAATATAATCTGCATAGTGAGCTATTTTATATTCTTTGGACTGTTTTACCTTTAATAACTATATTAATCAGAATTTTGTTTGTTAACGGCTCCAGACTTAGTGCAAATAGCAAAGGGGACAGTGGGTAACCCTGGCTGGTCCCATAATTTATATTGATCACTCCAGAGTTGATTCCAGCTATTTAAAGCGTGGCTCCCAGTTGATTAAAAAGGGCCTTAATTCCATTTAATATATTTTCTTTGATACCAAATTTCTCTAAAGGAATAAACTTATATGACCAGTCTACATGGTTGAACGCTTTTTCAGTGTCAAGTGAAATTAACAGTGTGGGTGTTTTTATTACATTTGCTAAATTGGTGAGGTTTATCTCTCTTCTAATATTATCAGCTGCTTGTCTCCCCAAAGTAAATCCCACATTGTCTGGATTGATAACTCTGGGGAGCAGTTTATTTAGTCTTGTTGCAATAATTGTACTGTAAATTTTAATATCAGTATTGATTAATGAAATAGGTCGATAATTACTACAATAGTTATGATCTCTGCCTAGTTTTGGGATCACAGAAATTTGTGCTCTTAGTATGGAGGGGGGAATTTCTTTACCTATGTAGCCATGTCCCCCCTTCCTCCCCTTACCTCCGATGCAGATGCGGGTAGGGGGAGGCTGTGACAGCTGTCAGGGGCACTGCAGAGCGGCGTGTACAAGGAGAGGGAGCTCCGTTGCTCCGGAGGCTCCGCGGCGCACCTGGCTAGCGGGGGCCACCATGACAGATAGGGCATGCATGCGCAGAAGGTGGCGATCAGGAGCTTGCGCAGAGGCTACACAGTTGCGGTGGCCATAGATACAAGCTCCACATGGGAGCTATAAGCCCCATAGTGCTTTGGGGCATAGGGTAAAGGGCGCAGCTCTGCCAATAGGGCTGTTAGGATCCTCTGAGGAGAAGAGATACATTTCATGCACTTGGAGCACGTTAGTTAGTTGGAGCCAGGACAGACAAGGGGAAGGTAGGGTCTGAGTGTCAGTGGCACTCAGACTAGGCCAGAGAATCCCCTTAGGTCCCAGATAGACCCCAATCACTTGTAGTTTGTGGCTGATTCAGGGAAGGCCCTTAGATAGGGGCGCTTCCCCATTTTACTGTTGTGTCAGGGACACAGTGAAGACGCCACACGGTGATCGCAGCTTGTGGTCTGGTAGCAGACCACCGCAGTGTTATCAAAGACTCTTAAAGGTGAGACACTCCTACCGGACTCCACTCAATGCAGAGTCAGATGCCATTGCGGAGGCCCACGTCGCTGGATCAGACGGGTCCTTATTGGGTAAGTCGGCCGCACCGAGTACTGAGTACTCAGCAGGTACCTCATCAAAGTGCACCAACAGTTCACAGGATTGCTTTACTACCTAACCTTTTAGGTGGGCTTGACATTGGGAAAGGGACATCAGGGTATTGGTGCCTAACACCCGATGTACTTTGGGACACTCACTGGTGGTACTGGGCTGGGTGTTCACTATACTGTGTGTTATGTTATATGTGCTGTCAGTACAGGTTATTATATAGCGTGTGTGTTTACTATTACTATTGGTTCCTGTGAGGGGCTCCTCCCACTATGCTGGGATCCCTCGCAGGTGGAGGCACTGCACTGAGATGATAATTATACACCCCAGCCTCCCCGCGGCGTAGGCTTGGGCCCTCTGTGAGCCAACAGGTAACGGCAGCACCGGTAGTCTCTCTATTTAGGGGGAAAGAGGACTACACCTGTTAAAAAGTATTTTTGTAAATGGTGCTATCCGTGTTTTAAATGTTTTATAATAGTTGTTAGAGAGTCCATCTGGACAAGGATTTTTTGAATTTTTAAGTTCACTGCCAGTATTTCATCTTGCGAAATTTCTGCATTTAGTAGAACTCTGTCCTCATCATTCAGGAATGGTAACTGACAGAAATCTAGATATGTTTCTAATTGTTTAAATACATCTGAATTTTGTATATGTTTATTTTGTGATTAGTACAAAAAAGAATAATATTCTATAAATTCTTCTTCGACTATCTTTGGATAAAATGTTAAATCTCCATATCTCATTTTGAATGATTTAATAGTTGTCGAAATTTGTACTTTTCTTCATGTCTGTGCCAATAGTCTATCGCCTAATTAATTTTTTTGGTAAAACAGTTGTTTGGTCCATTTAAGACCTTTTTCTGCTTTATTAGGGCTTTATTAGGGATTTATTAGGGCTGAAGGAGTGGCTCAGTGAGTAAAGACACTGACTTTGGCATCAAGTTTGAAGCAGGGGAACCTGATTCGATTCCCCATGAAGGACTGACCTTGGGAAAGTCATGTTATCTTCCTGTGTCTAGGGCACCAAAAACCATAGATTGTTATCTCTAGAGGGCAGGGACTGTGTCTGTAATACTAGCAGTGCTATACAAGAACAAACTATTATTATTAACGTGCTAAAGTCTCAAATCTCCCTTGATTTTAAGTATTTTTTGATCATTTGAGTCTGGTTTTTTTATATGTGGTGTCAACTTCTGCCAGTTCTATTGAACATTTTGTAATTTTATATTCCCTTCGCTTTTTCTTCAGTGAGGCGATATCAATAAACCATTCCCATCTACATGTTTTTTGTGCTTCCCAGATCGATGAGAGAGCCATATTGGTTGTGTCACTAATAGAACCAAATCTTTGGTATGTGTTTATCTCGTCAACCACAGTGATATCTCTCAGAAGTGAATCATTTTGCTTCCACATAGGACTCACCATATTAGGGCTAATATCTTTAAATGTACAAGTTACAAGTGCGTGGTTATACCTGGTAATTGCATTGATCTTTATTTCTTTTACAGCTGGGATTAGTGAAAATTCAATAAAAAAAATAATCGATTCTCGAGAATACTAAATGTGGTGCTAAATAAAATGTATAGTCTCTCTCTTTAGGGTGCTGTAATCTCCAAATGTACCATAATGCTATGTTTTGTATGCATCTCACCAAAGCTGTATCTTTTGAGTCTTGTGTGCTTAGAGTTTTTGGGAGGGATTTGATTTATCTAATTTTATATCATATACTGCATTGAAATCTCCTGCTATAATTATTTTTCCTTCAGCAAATTTCGATAATCTAGGAAAAACCATCTCATAAATATTTGCCTAATTCTGATTTGGAGCATAAATGCTAGCTAAGCTGATAGTTGAGTTTCCGAGTTTGCCCTTGAGGAACAAAAACTGACCCTCTTTGTCTTAGTCACTTTCCTCCAGGGAAAATGGTAGCAACCTCCTCACCAATATGGCTACTCCTCTTTTCTTCACGTGTGCTGATGCGAAGAATACTGAAGAGAAGACACAGTCAAAAAATCTGGGCTGATCCTGTTTCCTGAAATGAGTCTCCTGTACAAATACAATATCCAACATTTGGTTATTAAAATCCTGTAAAGCTAGTTTTCTTTTTCTGAGATTGTTTAGCCCTTTGACATTCTGGGTACCTAATTTTAGCATGTCCAAACCATACTGTGTTTCCTAGACATTTTTGTTGCTTTGTATGTAAGATGGAATTCTATTTTGTTATGTTTACAGCCTATCTATTAATAGAGGAGGGTACATGCAAAAACTAATATGGTGCTGGAGGGGGGGAAGGGTACTTATCTGCCGGTGCACTGGGTCCAGGGAGGTCCAGTCATCCCAGGGTGTGTCAGTGAAGAGAAGAGAAGCAGGCAAACGGACCTACTGTATGCAAATAATTTAATTTGCCACAAAGAAATCCAACGTTTCGGCAGTATACAGCTGCCTTTATCAAGGAGAGGGCTACAGGATGTAGCAAAGAATACCACTATATATACCTAATGAGTACTCACCCCTCCATGATCTTTTCTGCCAATCTCCAGGACGCCAACGCCCACGTGGTGATGTCAGAACGTCAGCGCGATGTGGCGTGATGATGTCAGACGTCACCGAAGGGGCGGTGCCCCAGGCAGCAGACTCTCTGTCCATGGTTGTGATAGGCTAGCTGGTCATCCTGGGAACACACACCATGTTAGAGGCAGCCCTTCTCCTGGCAGACAAGGCTCTTCTGGTGACATAAGCGTGCCCTCACGATGTGACGCGATGACGTCAGACATTCCAAAAGAGGTGGGCCCAAGGCAAGTTATTGGCCAGCCGGTCGCCATGGGAACCCTGCAATATCATGGGGGGGTGTGAGCCCTTACAAAGAAAAACAAGTCCTAGTGAAGAGAAATACAAGAACTATCATAAACCAAAGCATATGTGGATCGTATAATAAACCTGATCACAATGCTACCACCTTAATACAGTGTATGTTACAAATAGAATAATAATAAAAATAATGAGGTCCTGTCATTTCTATAGCAACTCTATATGTATATTAAGTACATAATTAGACTCAGGAAAGGATACTATGTCCTATAACTAGTGCATATATAAATGTCCAGCAATGAGAAGCATAATCCGAATAGGGTCACAGGAGTCCATTCCGTTGTTCCGTTTGACCAAACCACTGGTCTTGGTACAGTGTTTATTCACCAGATTATTTTTGAATTCTTGCTTGATCTTTATATTTGCTTCCTCTCTGTGACTTCGTCTGCATCCAGATGGATGCATGTGCAGGTCTGCTAGGTGAACCAGTTGGCGGACGTGATGGTGATTTAGTTCTTTGTATTAGTTCCAATTTATTCAGCGCTCTTTCTACCTCCTCTGGCGTCTTCACCACTAATGTTGATCCATTATGCCAAATTACTATCTTGAATGGGATTCCCCAATTATAACTAATTTGGTGGTCTCTCAGATTCTTTGTGACAGCTTGCAGTTCCTTTCTATTGAGCAGCGTGGAGGGGCAAAGGTCACTAAAATCTGGATCTGGTGGCCTTCGAATTCTATCCATGATTTTGACCTGAAGGCTTGCCTGATAGCTTCTTTCATATAGCTTATAGTAATGAGCCCGCAGTATGACATCTCTCATCTTATTAGGGTCAGATTGTTTCAGTCCCAAAGCCCTGTACACCCTCTCTATTAGACATCTCTCTTCCGTAATATCCGGAAGCATGCTCTGGAAATTCTTATCACAAATTCTTCTAGCGCCTCTGGCAGTATGGTCTCTGGGACATTCCTTCATCTCAGATTGTTTTCCTCTGGCCTGATATTCTGAATCTTCCAGCACTTCCGTCAAGGTGTTTACTAGGGCTTTTACAGCTACCAGTTCATGGTCAGTGACATTTTGGGCTCGGATCAGTTTGTTTGCTACTCCTTCCAGACAGTCAGTTCTTTCTCTCAGTCCATGCAAATCACGTCATTGTTCAGATACTACTTTATAATAGGTTATCTAGATCACTTTTAGTAGTGGGGCTGGCACTGTCATCAATTCCTCCTGCTGCTCCTGATTCAGCTTCTGCATCTACCTCTGAGTGTGGTCTCGTGCCGCTGCCATCTTGGAATCCTGTGTGCCTCCACTGTGCACTTGTTAGGGAGAATTATGATGCTTCTAGCGATGCCTGCTTCTTCTCTGGCTGTGGCTTTAAATCCCCGGGTGGTCTGCAGCTGCTGTCGGCTGTTTGGAACTGGTCCAAGATGCGCGCTGTGGATTTTTGCTTCTAATAGTGCCCGGGACTGACGGTGCTCCTCACTCACAAGTGGCCATCTTGTCAGATTACTGCGCATACGCTCTCTATGGAGTATAGTTTTAAAGGGAATTGCATACAATTTATATATGAAATGAATGTTTTTTCTTGTCTTATCAATAATTATATATTTAATAGGAGATTCATTAAAATGATTACATATAGTGTATGCATCCTTGTATATATATATATATATATATATATATATATATATATATATATATATATATATATATATATATATATACACACACCAATACATTTCACCTTTTTCCATATAGGAGTGCCTGTCCTTTTTTTTTTGT
Source organism: Ascaphus truei (assembly GCF_040206685.1). Lineage (NCBI taxonomy): Eukaryota > Metazoa > Chordata > Amphibia > Anura > Ascaphidae > Ascaphus > Ascaphus truei. Next base: position 33,496,731 of record NC_134485.1, on the reverse strand, counting down.
ATCATTTTGGACAGTATGCACCCTCTCTTTACCTTTATTTTGTATTCTGTTTTGTGTGTTCCCTGTTTCTGATTTGATATATATAAAAATAGAACATGTCCACGGCACTCCGCAATGAGTGCCTTCGACATGTTCTATTTTAATATTGTTCTGATCTGGGGAGGTTAAAATGGATTGTCCAGTGAGCACCTACTCTATAGCTAAGTTTCTATTATCATTCTATTTCTATTCAGGAGTGCTTTCACCAAATTGTGAAAAAAAAAATATATATATATATATATATATATATATATAGAGAGAGAGAGATAGAGTGGTCGACAAATCACCCAAAAATCTACTCGCCGAACAAAAAATCTACTCGCCACCTAGCCCTGCCCCTAGTCCCGCCCCAGCCCCGCCCCTAGTCCCGCCCCAGCCCCGCCCCTAGTCCCGCCCCTAGTCCCGCCCATAGTCCCGCCCCCAGCCCCACTTTAAAAAAAAAAGAATAAATTCCTCGTTAGAACAACATTCGTTTATTTATTGTATTACATTATACTACAATTAGTCCTTGTTACTCGCGCGCGCGCGTGTGTGTGTGTGTAAATGTCGTATCTAGAAAAAAAAGCCAGATGTGAATGACCAGTTTCCTGCACCCCTTAACCAGTGTCTGGATGCCCCTGCTTCACAATATTTAAAGTAGCAATCGAGCCTGGGATCTTACCTGTTCCGCAGTCCCTCGATATCCACGTACCCCCATTCCCGCAATGTTATACATTGGAGGGGAGGTGTTCCCTACCTGTCTTCTGGGTTACAGGGGATTCCGATGTCTTCTGTGTGAAGCTCGAGAGTTAGATCTGGAAGAAAGCAGTATAGGTTATTTCGGTTAAGATATACTGTATAGCGTAAATAAGATATCCAGGTCCAGAATGTGAGACAGAGAAAGTGTGGGTGAGAGACAGACAGAGAGAGTGTGGGTGAGAGACAGAGAGAGACCGAGAGACAGAGACATACAGAGAGAGAGAGAGCGGCACACAGAAAGCGAACAGAGAGAGAGAGCGAGAGAGAGAGCGACACACACACAGAGAGTGAGACACAGAGAGAGAGAGAGCTACACACAGAGAGAGAGCGCTACACACACACACACAGAGAGATAGCGACACACACACACACACAGAGAGAGCGACACACACACAGAGAGAGAGAGAGCGACACACACACACAGAGAGCGACACACAGAGAGAGAGAGAGAGCAACACAAACTGAGAGAGAGCGACACACACAGAGAGAGAGAGAGAGCGATACACACACACAGAGAGATAGAGCGACACCACACAGAGAGTGACACACAGAGAGAGAGAGCGACACACACACACACACACACAGAGTGAAACACACACACACACAGAGAGCGACACACAGAGAGAGAGAGCGACACACACACACACACACACACACAGAGACATACACACACAGAGAGAGAGAGCAACACACACACACACAGAGAGAGAGCAACACAAAGAGAGAGAGAGAAAGCGACACACAGAGAGAGAGAGCGACACACACACAGAGAGAGAGAGCGACACACAGAGAGAGAGAGAGAGCGACACCACACAAAGAGAGAGAGAGCGACACACACACAGAGAGAGAGAGCGACACACACACACACACACACACACAGAGAGCGACACACACACACACACACAGAGTGACACACAGAGAGAGAGAGAGAGACACACAGAGAGAGAGAGAGAGCGAAACACACACAGAGAGAGCGAGAGAGCGACACACACAGAGAGAGAGAGAGAGACACAGAGAGAGAGAGACAGACAGAGAGAGAGAGCGACACAAAGAGAGAGAGCGACACAGAGAGAGAGCAAGAGACATAGACAGATAGAGAGCTAGAGACAAAGACAGAGAGAGGGTGGGAGACAAAGACAGAGAGAGGATGAGACACAGACACAGCGAGGGTGAGAGACAGAGTGAGAGTGACAGAGAGAGAGAGTCAACCAGTCAGTCATCACACACACACACATACTCACTCTCTCTCTCACACACACTCTCTCTCTCTCTCTCTCTCTCTCTCTCTCTCTCACACATTCACTCTTTCTCACACACACTCTCTCACACACACTCTATCTCACACAAACTCTCTCTCTCTCACACTCACAAGCACACAAACAGAGACACACACACACACACACACACACACACACACATTCACACACACACACACATTCACACACACACACATTCACACACACACACACACACACACACACACACACACACACACACACACACACACACACACACACACACACACACACACACACACACACACACACACACACACACACTCTCACACATACACACATACACTCTCTCTCACACACACACACACACCATAAAAGCTAATAGTCATACATCATCAATGTCAGGCACACAGCAGAATCATGGGGGGAGCATGGAGCAAGAGTTCAGATCATATGTACGTGTCCCTAGAGGGGGACAAACCAGGGGGTCCTGCCTACTGCACCTGCTTCTACACGTTTCGGCCAAGAGCCTTCTATCTGGTTTGTCCCCCTCTAGGGACACGTACATACAGTATGATCTGAACTTTTGCTCTATTAGCTTTTATGGTTATGAGTTGTGCCTTTTCAGGCTGTATATCCTTGGTCCTATCATATAACCTTGCACTGTGTCACTTGAGACTTTCCCAGAGATTCAATTGGGAGTATATGCTTTGATTCTATGTGATTTGACCTTGCCAACCACCATTTCTGCTTCAACTTTTGTCTGCATTTATTACTCGCCTTGTCAGGTTACACTAGAGTGCATTTTTGTCTGATTTGGATATTATTGTTGGAGGATATATGCTTAGTTCTGTACGCACAGGGGATCCATGCCTTGTTTTAATCATTCTCTGCTTTCTTTTATCCTTGTTCTGTGACAGTTGTTTAATAAAGATATTGTGTATTTTGTACTTTTGAACAGGTATACTAGAGTGCTTTTGTTTGGGGCTTTTCCCTTCTCCTACTATATACAGTATATATATAAAACATAATACTGAGTTAAGTTATGGTGAGTAAAAAAAGTGACAAAAACCCTCCACAGGAAAGCAAATATGCAAATATAACTGTATGCTCATCTGCATGTCTTAGGCAGGTCTGCAACCCCGCCTTTCCCCCATTATCACCCAGCATACAGCACTTCCACTGCAGCAAGGGATTCTGGGAAATGACATGCAAATGAGCACACAGTGTCACTTTTTGCCTCAATAACCATTTTTAACATGGTTCCCTATAGGCTTAAGCTTGCTGTATGGTCACAGCTTTGAGCACAGCCAGGGTTAAGGTGCATACCCAGAAAACCACCAACAGACAGCTGTTTCAACCTTGATGGGTCTCATCAGTGTGTGGTTGATTTTACTGGGAATGCAAGAGAGGCTATGGGATAGGCTAAACCATAATACTGAGTTAAGTTTATGGTGAGTAAAAAAAAGTGACAAAAACCCTCCACAGGAAAGCAAATATGCAAATATAACTGTATGCTCATCTGCATGTCTTAGGCAGGTCTGCAACCCCGCTCATTTGCATGTCATTTCCCAGAATCCCTTGCTGCAGTGGAAGTGCTGTATGCTGGGTGATAATGGGGAAAGGCGGGGTTGCAGACCTGCCTAAGACATGCAGATGAGCATACAGTTATATTTGCATATTTACTTTCCTGTGGAGGGTTTTTGTCACTTTTTTTATATTCAGTGTTTATATATACAGTGTTCGACAAATCACCTAAAAATCTACTCGCCCCAACCAAAAAATCT
>NC_134485.1:33427663-33492732 GCF_040206685.1 Ascaphus truei | reverse complement strand
GGAGAGAGAGAGAGTGGGGGGGAGAGATAAAGTGTGGGAGAGGGAGAGAGAGTGTGGGGAGAGAGAGAGTGTGGGGGAGAGAGAGAGTGTGGGGGAGAGAGAGAGTGTGGGGGGGGAGAGAGAGAGTGTGGGGGAGAGAGTGAGGGTGTGGGAGAGAGAGAGAGTGTGGGGGGAGAGAGAGAGTGTGGGGGGAGAGAATGTGGGGGAGACAGAGGAGAAGAGAAACGGTGGGCGACACACACAGAGGGTGGGTGATACACAGAGAGAGAGAGAGCCTGGGTGAGGGGCTGGCTGGGTGAGTGGCTTGCTGGGTGAGTGGCTGGGTGGGGCAGGGGTGACTGGGTGGGTGGGGGGGTGACTGACACTGACTGGGGGTGGGGGGGTGACTGACACTGACTTGGGGTGGGGGGTGACTGACACTGACTGGGGGTGGGGGGTGACTGACACTGACTGGGGGTGGGGGGGTGACTGACACTGACTGGGGGTGGGGTGGTGAGTGACACTGACTGGGGGGTGGGGGGGTGACTGACACTGACAGGGGGTGGGGGTTGACTGACACTGACTGGGGGTGGGGGGTGACTGACACTGACTGGGGGTGGGGGGTGACTGACACTGACTGGGGGTGGGGGGTGACTGACACTGACTGGGGGTGGGGGGGTGACTGACACTGACTGGGGGTGGGGGGGTGACTGACACTGACTGGGGGTGGGGGTAGACTGACACTGACTGGGGGTGGGGGGTGACTGACACTGACTGGGGGGGGTGACTGACTGGGGGGGTGACTGACTGGGGGGGCGTTACTGACTGGGGGGGGTTACTGACTGGGGGAGGTAACTGACTGGGGTGGTTACTGACTGGGGGGGGATGTTACTGAATGGGGGGGAGGTTACTGATTGGGGGGGAGGTTACTGATTGGGGGGGTACCTCTGGTGTCACACACATACTCCCATACACACATACATTCATTCACACACACATACACATTCTCACACACACACACAGGGGAGGAGAGGCCGCGACCAGCACCACGCTCCTCCCCCACCCACCCGCGCCCATCTCCCGCTCGTGTGGGGGGGGGCAGGCCGACACCCCCCCCCAATCAGCAGGGTGGGTGGGAGGCACGTGGCGAGGTATCCCTCACCGAGCGCCCCAGGGGACAGTCAGCCCTGCCGTGGCCACCACTGCCCTGCTCCCCTCAACGGCATGTCACAATGCACGGACAAGCAGCTTTGCAGGCTGCTTCTTCCCCCCAGCCCGCGGTGGCATGAAGCTCGTGGGGGGGGAGCCAGGCCGACATCCCCCCACCTCATGCGTCGGCTGCGCCATCATGAATGTAGCCCCCCCCCCCCGCAAGCCAACCGGGCTGCAGCAGCGGGGTCCTCCCACCCCGGACATCGATCGGTGGATCGAGGGGAAGGGGACAGGAGGAGGGGAAGGGGACAGGAGCAGGAGGAGGGGAAGGGGACAGGAGCACGAGGAGGGGAAGGGGACAGGAGGAGGGGAAGGGGACAGGAGCAGGAGGAGGGGAAGTGGACAGGAGGAGGGGAAGGGGACAGGAGCAAGGGACAGGAGCAGGAGGAGGGGAGAGGAGCAGGGGACAGGAGCAGGGGACAGGAGCAGGGGAAGGGGACAGGAGCAGGGGACAGGAGAGCTGCTGCGGTGGGGAATTGGGAGCCATGTGGGGACCAGGGGGATCGCAGGGAAGGAGCAGAGGGGCGCAGCATGGAGAGTACTTACCCTCCAACAGATCTCCGGGCAGAAAGAATGGCCGTTCGTTGGGGGAGGGCTCATATAGAGCCTGGCCACGCGCCCACAAAGCCTGGGAGCGCGCGCCAATCAGCTGTCAGGTAGGGGGAGTTTTTTTTTTTTTTTTTTTTTTTAGAGCGAGCAGGGAAATTTCAGCGCGAACGGGGGAATTTAAAAAAAAACACGTGTGCTGCTTGGGCCAATATTTACTCGCCTGGGGGTTAAATCCACCTGCCCCAGGCGAGTAAATGTATACAATTGTAGAACACTGTATATATATATATATATATATGAGAAAGACAAAACAGAGAGCGCACGCCCCATAGTGTAACACTGTAACATTTAATGTGGGGAAGGGTGGAAAGGGGGATTAAAAACACTCATAATAGACAAGTAAAATACAGCTAAACCCCGTTATAACGCGCCTCGTTATACCGCGATTCGGTTATAACGCGGTTTTCCCGTGGCTCCCGTTTAAAAAAAAAAAAAAAAATGTAAATTTTTTTTTTTTGCACACTACACACACTGCACACACTCACTGCACACACACTGCTTATTGCTCACACTGCCACACTGCACACACACTGCACACTGCACACACACTGCTCATTGCTCACACTGCACACACTGACACACTGCACACGCACTGCACACTGCACACACACTGCTCATTGCTCACACTGCACACACTGACACACTGCACACACACTGCACACTGCACACACACTGCTCATTGCTCACACTGCACACACTGACACACTGCACACACACTGCACACTGCACACACACTGCTCATTGCTCACACTGCACACACTGACACACTGCACACCCACTGCACACACACTGCACACTGCACACACACTCTCATTGCTCACACTGCACACACTGCACACACACTGCACACTGCACACACACTGCTCATTGCTCACACTGCACACACTGACACATTGCACACACACTGCACACTGCACACACACTGCTCATTGCTCACACTGCACACACGGACACACTGCACACACACTGCACACTGCACACACTGACACACTGCACACACACTGCACACTGCACACACACTGCTCATTGCTCACACTGCACACACTGACACACTGCACACGCACTGCACACTGCACACACACTGCTCATTGCTCACACTGCACACACTGACACACTGCACACACACTGCACACTGCACACACACTGCTCATTGCTCACACTGCACACACTGACACACTGCACACACACTGCACACTGCACACACACTGCTCATTGCTCACACTGCACACACTGACACACTGCACACCCACTGCACACTGCACACACACTGAACACTGCACACACTTACACACACTCACAGACACTCACACACACTCACACACACTCTCACACATTCAGACACTTACACACACTTAGACACTCACAGACACTCACACACACTTACACACACTTACACACACTCACAGACTGCACACACACTGTACACTGCACACACACTCCTCATTGCTCACACTGCACACACTGACACACTGCACACACACTGCACACTGCACACACACTGCTCATTGCTCACACTGCACACACTGACACACTGCACACACTGACACACTGCACACACACTGCACACTGCACACACACTGCTCATTGCTCACACTGCACACACTGACACACTGCACACACACTGCACACTGCACACACACTGCACACACTTACACACACTCACAGACACTTACACACACTTACACACACACTCAGACACTTACACACACTCACAGACACTTACACACACATACACACACCCATATACACACACACACATCCTCTCCCATATATACATACACACACACACTCTCTCACTCTACACAGACGGGGGGCGGGGTCGGAGCAGAGGAAAGGCCACGACCAGCACCACCACCCGCTCCCCCCCTCCTCCCGCGCAGGCAGCGGGAGCGCCAGGGACAGCAGTGGGGAGAAGAAACCCCCGCTACCACCTCCATGCAGGCAGCGGGAGCACCGGGCACGTGGAGGGATCAGAGGTAAGCGGGGACCGGAGGGACATCCCCGCTCCCATCTCCTTCCCCGCGGGCTGTCCTGCGGTGACAGGGGGAAGCGGGGAGCGGCGGGACATGCCCGCTCCCATTTCCTGCCCCGCGGCCTGTCACGCGGTGACAGGGGGAAGCGGGGACCGGAGGGACATCCCCGCTCCCATCTCCTGCCCCGCGGGCTGTCCCGCGGTGACAGGGGGAAGCAGGGAGCGGAGGGACATGCCCGCTCCCATCTCCTGTCCCGCGGGATGAATCTGCATTAAAGCGGCGGCCATTTTTTTTTTCCGCGACCCCGTTAGTAACGCGGTGGTCTCGGGGTGGACCCCGAGACCCGCGTTATAACGGGGTTTAGCTGTATAAGCAGTATGTGATATATAATCACCACCAAGGAGTGTCCAAACCGCAGCAGAGAGTCCAAAGCAGGTTGGAGTAGATTTCACGAACAGCGCAATCCCTCCGGTTCACTCGGTTCACTCGAAAACATCCAGTTAAAATCTGGCATCAGAGTAAGGCCTTCAAATCACTACATGTGCTCCCCGGCCGTAAAGGATGCACACAGCGTGATGACGTAATGTCTGATGGCTGCAGGAGCAACCTCTGCGTGCACCGCTACCTCTCCGTCACGGGACGCTGCGTGATGACGTCACCTTCTCAGCGACAGTATACCGATCTGCAGGAGTGTATCAGAGTCACTGGAAAGCCCAAATTATCACACAAAGGTGGTAGTGACTAGGGCAAAGCCGATAATGCTACCAATGAAAGTGGCAATTGGCATAAAACCATTAATAATCCAACGCGTTTCGTAGAACTAAGTACTTCTTCAGGGATTAATATTACCATTACCCAGAGGTCTTATATACCTCTCAAGTGGATCCCATTGGTCAGCCAATAAGTAAAAGGCCAATCAAACGTCTGGGATAGGCAGTGATATATCTAGCTGGGGAAATACAAGCATTTTTTATATAACAACAACTTTATTTAGCATATAAGACAAAAAACATCCTATCTAAAAAGAAAATATAAATAATTAAAAATATTCTGGAATATTCTGTCGCTGAGAAGGTGACGTCATCACGCAGCGTCCCGTGACGGAGAGGTAGCGGTGCACGCGGAGGTTGCTCCTGCAGCCATCAGGCTCACCCCCGTGTGCAGCAGTCCTGATTGCAGAACCTCACGAGCTGCTCCAGTTGAGTCAGGACTATCGGTGGACCCACTGAGCACCATCTCGTAGTGCGGAGCCCAGCTGTTCTGGAGGGCACCCCCTGTGGAGACGCCGACCGCCTGATGATCCTATGAGAGCCCTGCTCCGTAGCTGCTGTATGCAATACCTGCTGTAAGAAGCTAACATCTGACTTCCACACCAGCTGTCGCCGAGTGGTAACCAGTGTTTATATACCAAACGCTTGTTATATTTTATCTGATGTACGCAGTATAATTATCCCTTTATTAATACACATTTGTGTTTACATACCTCATACTGGAGCCTGTACTGCAGGAAGCAGTGGTCCCTGGACCTGAAAGTAATGTGGTTCAGCTCACAAAATCCCCAGCTTCAATCCTACTGTGTTTATTGCAAATAAAAATGTAATTTTATATTTGACAAAAGCTCTGCAAGAGACACAGAGAGAGGGCCTCTTCTCTCTGCTCTCTTTTTGCAGCTTTTCCAGACTGGTGCAGCCTAATAGGATTAATGCAGTGGGCATCCCATTCAAAAGCAATCCTTATGCTCCATTCCACTGCAGTTTCCATTCCCCCAAAATGAAGTTAAATAATACTCCACCTGTATGCTTAAGTTGAGGTTTAGTACATCTTTCAAATCGTGATAATCTAAAATGATGTGCTGGTGCCATAATCCCAATCATATCCCTCCAATGTCTATTATAGGTATCTATTAACCTAGTGATTTTTTGTAGTATTTCGATGGGGTTTTTCTTTTGTCATTTTTACATTATGAAAGTTAGAGTTTAGAAAAAAATGTAAATTGTTTTTGCTGACCTTCCGTAAGATAAGTATATCGTCAATATACCTTACCTTGAAAGCAATATATTTTTGAAACCTCATAAGTGAAGAAGAGAATTCAAAACCTCATAGGTTTCTTCTTCAAGTGCAAAAGAACATGTGAGATTTCAAATGCTCTGCACACTCACATTTAATCTCTAAAAACAGTTTGTCCGCTAAAGGTATCACCAACTACAATAAATCAGCATTCCTCCTGGACCGATATGGCTGCTAGAACGTTAAACTATAAAATGTCTGCCAACACAGGTACATTGATATATATGTATTTTATTTCATGCATGTCCTGTGTAACAAAATTCTAATGAGGGACTCAGATTCTGAGAGGTGCTGCCTAAAGATAAACAGAAAAGATAAAAATGTAAATTAGAAAAAATAATGATTTATCTCATGTGATCATATATATCATTAAAAGGAGAACCTAAGCTGTAAATTCACACAGTAAGTCCCAAATCTTAATGTATTTTCCAATTAAGGTTTATTGGGACAATCACATTCACTTTACAGTACTTGTTTACTGCATATTAATCATGTCAGCTATTCTGTTTAGACATACACTTAGAGATGTAGGGAGAAGGAGTGGCTCAGTGAGTAAGACACTGACTGGCACTGAGTTTGAAGCAGGCTCCTTGTGACCTTGGGCAAGTCACTTTATCTCCTTGCGCCTCAGGCACCAAAAACATAGATATTAAGCTCCAGAGGGCAGGGCCTATGACTACAAAATGTCTCTGTAAAGCACCATGTAAAACTAGCAGCGCTATACAAGAACATGTTATTATTATTATTATTATTATTATTATTTGCAAGTCTGTTGAAATTAGCTTTCTTGCAATTTTGTGAAAACATTCTAAAGTTAACAAATCTGGCAAATACTGTAGTTTTTGATCATTTTGATCCAAATGTTATAACCTAACAGATTAAATTGTCAAAGGGTTGTATAAAAGGGGTTTTACAGGTTTGAAAGTATTTGAAATGAATTGAACATACAATGACCATTGAATTATTAGCTTTCAGTGAACTTGATGCAAACTTTGGGATCAAAGCAAACTTTTTCGCAGAACTGAAAAGGGTGAAATTCACAAAATTCACTTACTCATGCAACATATCTGCACATCTCTACAGTACCTACTCTAACCATTTGAATAATATTCTTTGAGGTTGCATGATTCATGAACTACCTGCATGATGATGAATCAAATCGTTATTTTTCCAAAAGAGTCATCTGTCTCCATTTGAAAATATTTTTTATGTACTGTATACTGTATCAAGTAATTTGCAAACCTGACAGTTGAACTAAAGTCTTTAATAAGTCTTTAATATTAACTATGCTGGAAATGAAATAATCATGCAGATCAATTCACTGTATGTGCGGCCTTAAAATGTGGGATTTTCACAGGAAACATAATTTTTTTTCCTGTATCATTTTCACTATAATGTAGTCAGCATTTATTTCAGGGAAAATATGGACGATAGGTTTAATGTGGTCAAAGCTTATTTTGATGACGTTGCCTGGAAAGAAAAACATAATCTGGGAAAATCCAAATGACTTTCCTGGGAAAGCCAAATTTGAGCTGGAGAAACCACAGGTACTGAACTGTACTGTACTGTAGCACCTTGGCAGCTGAGAACTTTTTTGAAGCATCTTTCCCAGGATCCGATTTCATCTTCTGCAATGAAGTTTAGAATTTGTGGCATAAATGTTTTTTGTACAGGATACAAAAACAGAAAACGAGCCAGGGAAAAACCCAGGGCAAAGGCAAGATACTTTATAATATTATCGTATATTTCTCTGTTTGGGTGTCTGATTCATCCTTTTTTTTTTCATTCTCATTCTAGTTCTGTATTCTGAAACACTACTCGTTCATTAACTGTGCGGCAAACAGCAATACATGGTGCAAATCATATTCTACTTCATTTTATTTTCTACTGTTACAATTTCTGCATTATTACCAATAACGGGATAAATAATACTATATGATTTACATTTGATCACTTTTTGAGAAATCTGTTGTTATGTGTATTAAGATTAGGCTAATTAAACCAGTCCAAGTTGTCTACTCTTGCAAAAATTGACATATAAAGGCTGATGTCTAGAGTGCTCTGACATATTGCAAAAATTCCAGTAGAGAGCAAAATACTTTACAGCAGTTATTTTTTTTTTAATTATATCATCACATATTGCTCTATTAAGGAGAATATTTAAATGTGAAACACGTTGAAGAAAAAAAACAAAATTTTTACGAGTCTTGACAAAATGAATTTGAATGTTTTGAAATAATTTTTAGTAACTGCTTTTGAAAAGCTCGCCCCTGTAATTACGACACTGATGCCACATGTTACATGACCTTCTGTTCAACTCTTTGGGAAAACAAATCTCTGAAGTATATGGTAAGCTAATTCTTTGCTGATGATGTTTGTCAGAAAGTTTTAAAACATTTCTTTAAACTATTTGTCAACCCATTTAAAATTGAGATAAGTGCTTCTGACACATTAGCCATTTCTTAAACATTAGTAATGCTCTTTTATAGATCTAATAAAAAAATATCAACTTTAGGGTATTTGTTTGCAAACGTTTCAAATGTGCATATAAAATACATATAACTGACAGGTGAATTCGTAGTCCAAATGCTTCACAATCAAAATATGTTTGTTTCTGCATGGATAATCATACAGGCTAGGATGTTGTAATTAGCAAAAGTTGAAAGAACACAGTACTAGAAGTGAAAATAGATTTTGGATGGTGTTTTTAATTTTTATTGCATCTGGGGTGTGGGGGGTATGAAGAGGTGAAAATATGGAGTTTCATTTGTGAAAATATGGAGTTTCATTTTTAATCAATTAGAAAATATTTTTTTTCTCAAGGGCATTACAGTAGTTCCTGGAGGAACCCAAACTGTACGTTCCTGGGGGAAGTTGAACTGGTAGACATCTTACTGTACCATGCATTATTTCTGAAGAAAATGGATTCTTATGCGGTAAGGCAATCATTACATGTGTGACACAAAGGTGTAATTAAACACTGCTATAAAAAGCAGTTTAAGTTATTTTGAATGAGGAAAATAACTTACACTGCTTTTTGTAGTAGTGTTTAATTACACCTATGTTGACACCTATAATTAATTATTCCCACAAATATCTCAATTGTCGTCTCCCTCTCCCTCTCCCTCTCTTTTAAGGGAGATATATAGAAAAGGATTATGTAGGTAATATATTTTTAAATGTAAAGTGACTTGTATATTGATTCGCCTATTGAAACTAACTAAGCATAGGTGTTGGTTTCCCTTTAAAATACGTCCCAGAAGAAGCTGCAGTCCAACAATGTAATTGGCACATTGGGCTTGGACTTTCTCTCAACATGAGAGATGGTGAGTATTGTTTTTTTACAGCTATACCAGGCAGTCATTGTGCTGAGATGGGCTTGGACTATCTCCTTATGTGACAGGGTGTGAGCATTGCCATTTTTTCAAAAGTTCCAACGGCCTTTGTGTTAAAATGTGAGTGGGACTGCCTAATATCACCATGTGGAAAGATGTGGGAAACATCAGCGTTTAAATCAGGAGTCATATGTAACTGTACTAAACTGCTAATACAAGTGGAGCAATACATGGTGGAGCAGTGTTTGAACGGGCCTCATTGACCTGTTTACTGGGACCATCTCTGGAAGCTGAGATAACATTATATCATTACATATAGAGGAAGAACTGGGGCGCTACCTGAATTAATTAACAATAGGGGATCAACCCAATAGAAAGTAGTAGGAAATAAATATAAAAATACTGGCCCCAAGTCTTTGCTGCTGCTCGACCAAAGAAAAGGAACATCCCAGGATCCTCGCACAATGTAGGTAAGTAAATAATGGTGAGCGCAAAAAACAAAGATTGAGATAGAAATAATCAATAACTGATAAATAATACTCAGTCAAAAAGTCAGTTAATGGTCTTGATAGACAAAATGAGGAACACAGGGGTAGGGAAAGGGAAAGATAACTGGTGGAGGTGGTGAGAGGGTTGTGGGAACAAGAGTGGTGGTGGTGGTGGTGATAATAATAATGATAATACATACACTCACACGGCCATGTGTGAGTGAGTGCATAAAAAAGACAATCTTCTCTGTGCAATTCTGGCTGTTTCTCAGATGGATGGGGCATTTGATTCTCTCAAAGATAAAAGAAATGCCAGGGTCGGTGCCAATATAATATATTGGTGAGAAACTGGTGATCAATACTAATAAGTACAAATGCACTCACATGGTCATATGTGAGTGAGGGCACTCAGAGGATTCCCATCCCAGCTCACAGTTGTTGATAGTGAATTGGGTTGTCATTAGATGTCACTCAATCAAACGTCAGGTAACAAGGGCTATCAAGAACCTGACGAAGCTTACCAGCGAAACGCGTAGTTCTGTGGAGGTCTTTTGTATGTAGTCGGCCACCGTAGCCCACCAAAGCAGCTGTTTGCGGCCTCATCCTTCGGATGCGGAAGTAGGGATTTACCACAAACAGAACGCTGAGGGACGCTGCTGCGAGCCTACAAGTGCATTTATTTATTTGTAAGTGCCTACTTTTGTTTATTATATGTTAATAAATATCACGCTTTTAATCTTGATATCCCGTGTTACCTGACATTTGATTAAGTGACACCTGATGACAACCCAATCCACTATCAACAACTGTGAGCTGGGAAGGGAATCCTCTGAGAGCCTATTTTACAGGGGCTATCCACATAACCTACTGTACTTATTTCCTTACTGCACAGAATACTGTAAGTGAAGTTGCATTGAGAGATGTACAGTATGTAATTTTTATTTTTCATTGCTTGATAAAATGTTACGATGAGTAATATTTTTTATTTCTGTCACAGCATACTATACAGTATAATAGTTGATATAACAATATATTATTTAAATTCAACTCTATTATTAGCTGATATATATACCCTAATCTTATAATTACCAATTGTTAATGATAAGATTAGGGTGTATATATATATATATATATATATATATATATATATATATATATCAGTTATACCAATGCACTTATCATGCCCCTGAGGAAGTGAACTCTTTCACGAAATGCGTAGGGTTGTGGAATTTGATGAAATTGGACATCTGCAGAATCTGTGGAGAGCAGGGCTAGCAGTTTGATATACACTTCTGCATGTGTGTGCTCAACTAGGGAAGTGTCAGTAGTCAGTACACGGAGCGGCTGCATGTGGGCATAGTGGTGAAGCCCAGCCCAAGCAGTGTTATCATCGGGGACTACCCGAGAGCAGCAGTACATGCTGTGGCGGGACAAGCTAACCAGAGAGCGAGTAGCAAGTCTGCTGATGTGGACTTTGACCCTTGGAAAATTACTATCTACCATGCTTATTTGAATCTTGCTTGCTGTAAGTAGGATTTCAATTTTTCCCTTAAGGATCAGAGTTCTCACGTCATATTCCCTGTGTATGTTATAATTTATTTTGAAGTGTATTTAATAAATCAGTCATTTTTGGGCTCATCACTAGGTGTTGTGTAGTTTAGTGTTAGTGTTTGTCTATGCGTTTAATGTGTGTTGGTCTTGTAAGTTTTGTTTGTTTTATCAGCAGTTCATTTATAGCGTTTATAGTTTATAGTTACCCACTATGATTGGTCTCTGGTTTTCTTTCCACATGTTGTGAGACAACCATCAAGACTCACCAGAAGACCCCTAGTTCAACAGGACTGGACTTTACATATGGTCAGGTTTTTTCGCAGTATATTTTTGGATTTGTTTTACAGTAGGTGCCGGTTTATTTTTTGTTGACAGACAGACAATGATACTCACAGGAGCAGTGAACAATATCCTCAAGTCCTCACCCTGCCCCTCAGAGTCACCTTCCTCCTCTTCCAGTCACAGTGGAGGAGGGGGAATGCAACTACCATGTAACCTCATGTCAGAGGTTACAACTTGAAAGAAAAAAAGGAATGTAATACATACTTTTCAGCATTTTGTATATACTACTGTATGAAGCAGCAACTCGTGGAGTGGTGACGCTTTTTTTTTTTTTTAATGAGTTTCTCCCTGACTGTTATTTTGCTTGTGAGTTCCATTTTGTGGGGAGCCGTGTCATGGGATTTTGTACCTGTAACCTCTTTTTATTTCCCATAGACTAGTTTATATACATGAAGTTGGGGGCCAAAGTCTTACTCACTCCACGTTATAACAGTGTGAACCCACGTACAAAAAAAAAAGGGGGATAAGGGAGTGATCAACTAGACCATACTAATTGTGTAAATAATGTTAATAATAATAAATTCAATTGATAATGAAAAGTAGGTGCAACTGTGAACTGAAGTGAATCAGAGAAAGTGGGGGGTACAGTGGCCTGTACTCCAAAGAAAATTCACTCAAATGCACACTACCTAAATTTAAAATTTAACCTTTAATAACAAGTACTTAAAATATATATTACCAAAGTGAAAATGTGATAACGTTTAAAAATAAATTAAATAGAGTGACACGTGCAGACAGGCAGTCTCTAATGTTTAAATGCTCCAGTATATTATTACAACTGGAGAATAGGAGGCTGCTAGGGTTGTCCCTGAGGAAGCTCCGTAGTAGGAGGGAAACGCGCGTTGGACGCGTGTTGATGATGTCAGCCCCCTTCATGGGGCTATTTTAGTACAGTACTTGTCAGCTAGATTAGCCGTTATATATAAAAATAAGGGTAGTGGTTAGGCAAGTATTCTTGGAGTAGGTCACGACCTGATTAGGAGGCCATACTGCCAGTATAAAGTTATAATCCTGATATCAATAGCCCCTACGATATTCAATATTTATTAGGCTAATCAGTGAAGTGGTGGGCTTGCTTGCTCACTCCGGCTGTGTGCATGTGTAAATTTAGGTAGTGTGCATTTGAGTGAATTTTCTTTGGAGTACAGGCCACTGTACCCCCCACTTTCTCTGAACCCAAGTACTGAGCATGCGTCCCAAAGATTCAGATAATAGGTCATGATACCTGGCCTCAAATAATAAACGTGTTTATATAAGCCTCTTATTATGACTGATAGGCAGACTTAACGTGATCCTCAATCGGGGGGATGTATGTAGTATTACTCTGTATTAAAATGCTGCACAGTCATATACCAATGTCTTCCCTCTATCTCCCTGTTCCCGTGTTATGAGGGGAACTGTGTGTTGGGGATAACTCAATGTTGGAGCTCTTATTTCTATCATTTGTAATATCTGTAACTGTGGCAGGCTTTTTCTTCAAAAAGCCTTCAGTACCCTTGTCTTTACAGGCAGTCCTCGGTTATCCAACGGAATCTGTTCTGGGAGTAGCGTTGGACAGTGAAACCGCTGTAAAGCGAGTCCCATGTTAATCAGTGGCGGTGAGCGTTGGATAACGCATTCCGGCGTCGAAAAACGGCCCCTGGGGTTGCATTGTAAAGTGATGGAAATGCCATTCGTTGTAAAGTGAAACGTTGGATAACGAGGACTACCTGTATTGGAAGGATCCCTTCATTCTTACCCACTGTGGGAGTTAACCAACTGGTGGGGCTCGTCCTGAACTACGACGAACCGTTTCAGCTCTCTCTCTAAGGGAATGCTATCCTTTTCGTTTTGGTAGCCTTCTTTGCTCCTTAATGCTCTTCTAGGCCTCCATTCAGGAGGGACTGCCTCCAAGTCTCAGCCAGTCCGTCCTGAGATCACTCAGGCTCCAACCCAGACTGGATCTACATGCTGCTGCAGCCCCTCTTAAAGATTCCTCCCCTAAGCCCCTGCTCTTCCACAGCCATTCCTATTCCCTGTTTCTCTTTCTATCATTTAGTCACGTGTCAATATCACACTGGAGAGGAGCGTATAACAATACACCATACAGAGGAATACACACCTCCTATTATCTAGTAATTATTATCTTTGAGTGCACCACTACCCCTCTTTTGGATATAAAGAATATTAAAAGGCATATACAGTAATTTGAATGCAAACTTTCACATACTGTAACTGAACTGGGCAATAGCACTGACACTAAAACTGCTGAGGACATTACAAGCCAGAGGTGGCAAACATGGAAGCCCATGCAGGATTCATAGACCTATTTGTTGATGTCACCACTGGATGTGTGTTTGGTGTTCTGTATGTGCTGATAGTTGCTGCAGCTGCTGCCATTCTGTTCTCTTTTTGTTTTGTGTGTGTCTTTGTAGACAGCACATGCGCTGGATTCATGGACTGAGATATTCAGTGTGCCATCTACCGGCCACATTCTGAATTGCAATTAAATAAATAAACTCCACAAAGAATTCTGTTGGTCAGATGGTTAGACCACAGTCAGAATGCGGTCAGACCACGGTAAACAAAGTGTTCCCTCTTGTGGAATCTCGCACCTTGTCAGGGTACCGAAGACAGTAAGTCTTGCTACAACTGTATAAGTGGTAAGCAATGCAAATCTAATACAGAACAAATATTAACCCTATTTAAAGAAAGCAAAAAGAGTGTGAAGTATTTATGGAGAATAATCTCTTCAAAGGCTGTAAAACACATATCATAAATTAACCATAAATTGAGGCACTACAGCCTTCCAATTCTGCAGAAATGTTTTAAGCTAAAGAACAAAATGCAAAATGTTTGTTTAAAAATGTAAGACATTGAAATTCTTTAATTCTACATATTTGTGGCTGACCCAGACAAGGAGGTCAACATTTGTGGATCTAGAATGTAAGATATTCTGAAAACAATGGCACTGAGTTTGAAGCAGGACGAGCTTGGTTCAAATCGGGGCGTCAGCAACTTGTAACCTTGGGCAATTCACTTTAGCTCCCTGTGCTTCGGGTACCAAAAATATAGATTGTAAGCCTATTGATGTAGAGTCTGTGTGGTGTAAAAATCCTTTGTGCAATGGTGCTTACTGCGCACTATGATGTAGTTATGACTCGCTACAGTATATAAAATGTAATTGTTAATTACATTACTCATTTTTTAATAAGTACAAGAAAATACAATTTTCCAATAATACCTTTGCCCAATTAGTCATCTGAGCTGATGCCCAACCCCTTTTTGATCCTATTCAAATTGTTAAATATTGGCACCCAGCCCCCCGGTTTGACCCCTGTTCTACTGCCTATACTGTTTTTGTGATATGCTAAATAAAAGTTGGTTTTATGTAAGGACCTACCACTGTGGATAGCCACTTTGAACTAGGCTCAAAGTCATGTAACCTTTGAAACACAACAGCTACTTATCCAAATTGTTAAACATAGGCCTCAAATCCCAGTTTGACACCTGTTTTGATGCCCATACCCTTTTTGAACCAGTGAAAGTGCAAATGAGAGTTATATAGGGGATCTCATTCTGTGGATAATCAATGGGAAATATGTGGTCCAAAGTAATTTAATCCTTGAAATATTGCAGGACTTATTCTAATTGGGACCTGCCTTAATACTCACATTCTTTTTGGGCCAGGCCAAATGCAAGTGGGTTAATGTAAGGGACCCCCTTCTGTAGATAGCCACTGTGAAAGTGGTGGCACAAATTAATTTAACCCTTGAAGCACTACAGCTACTTATTCATATTGTTATGATTTGGCACCCGTGCCAAGTGTGGCACATATGTGGATGCCCAAATTCATTTTGAACCAAGTTAAATGCAAGTAGGTTTTGTGTAAGGGACTTTACCTTGTTGTCAAACAGTGTGAAATAGGTTATTCAAAGTAATTTAACCCTTGCAATACTGCATAAACGTATTCAAATTGGTAAATCCCAGTTTGACACCAGTTTTGATGCCTAAACCCTTTTTGGGCCAGAATACATAAAAGTGGGTTTATGTAACGGACCCCGTCTGTCAATAACCACTATGAAATAAGTGACCCAAAGTCATGTTACCCTTGAAATACTGCAGCTCTATATTCAAAATGGTAAATGTGGTACCCATGCCCAGCTCGGCACCTGTTTTGATGCCCAAAACATTTTGCTAATTTTGTCCCCTTTTTAATGTTGCCTTGCCTAACACAAACCAGCAGTATTGGGTCTTTTATTTATTTATTTATTTATGTATAAACATGTTTTACCAGGAAGTAATACATTGAGATATACCGCTCATTTTCAAGTATGTCCTGGGCACAGAGTTATAAAAAATACATGGTTACATTAAAAGAACAGAGGTTATACAGTGAATTCACAGAAATTTCATAGGACAGATAGAGCTGGAAAATTGGGTACAGGGGATGAAGGGCATAGGAGTTTCAGATAGAAATAGAGCAGCTTTAACATCAACCAACATCAGCGAACGGCAGCAAACGGTTCACACCCTTTGGCTGCACCAAAGGCTGTGCGCCTTTGGGGCAAAGCAGATGCACAGTGGGGTGGGTGGCTGAGATGCAATGCAGCTGTGAACAAAAGCTCTTTGTGTCCTTATGGCTCGTTAGCATTCCAGTGGGTGGGGTTAACGTTCCACAGAGAACAAGCAAATGTTAACCCTTTGCACGCTGGTCCTTTGCAGAGGGGTGCCACTCTTGTGGAGCCCCATCAGGCTGTGCGCCTTTGGGGCAAAGCAGATGCACAGTGGGGTGGGTGGACAGGGTACTCCCTGTCAATTCAGCCATTCAGTTATCGCGCAACACTGTCTTGATAGTTGTATTTGCTTGATATGGTAATGCTGGTCACCCTTCATTACAGCCATGGCAGATTGTGTTACAGTATTCTCAGACCCAAAAATAAACCCTATTCCTCCAGGCTATTTGCTCCACCTAAAGGGATCCATTAATGCTATAATTAAGGTGGAGCTGCAGGCAGGCACAATGAGAAAAGGATGTTCTAAGGCAGGGGTACGCAATCTGGGGGTGGCCCTTCCTGAAGGCACGTAAATTAAATGCCGGGGGAGTGCAAGGGCTTCTGTAAGGTCCCTTACCTGGGCTCCGACGGCTTCTGGCTATGTGTCACAATGGCAATGTGACGTCACAATGCCGGAGCAAACAAAGACTTATCCACAGAGGGTTCAGGATCCGAAACCGTCCTACCCATTGGCATAGATAATCCAATATTCTGTGAGAACTGGTGCAAAATATTGAACAAAGCCTCCTTGGATGTAATGGTATTAGTTATAGAAGAAACAGGGAAAAAATTATCCAATACTAGACATGAGATTCTTAAACTTGAGATCACTATAGAACACAAGCATCAAAGTGACCCTCAAATTATTGGATGAATTAAAAACTAAACTACAAAAATTTAAGGAGGATTTAGTCAATTTTAAGAAACAAAAGTTCAAAACAGTAGTAGGAGACTACAAAGAAAATAGTGTATACGTATGGACTAAGCAAGATAAACGCACCAGATTCACAAATAAAGGAAAGGCAAAAAAGATTAAAAAAAGAGGAGAAAATCTTTCCAGTGACCAAGAGGCTAGTTCATCTGCTGATGAGACACGGGGACAGACATCAGGACCCTCCAGCTCTTCTTCTTTTTTAGGCGGAGGAAGAGGGACGGGAACAAAGGCAAAAGAAAAAAGACAAGGAGGGGGAGACACAAACCCACGGTCACCACCCATCTTAAGACCCCGGCAATAAGTAGTGTGCACAGCCTTGTTATCAATCTCTCTGATTACTCACTGTCCAAAACAGAATTAGAGGTTCTTACTAGAGGTCCCTCATTTGTACCCACCACTACAGCTAACAGATTTGAGTTAGAGGTGGAACTTTTTAAGATGGAAAGGAAATTAAATCTAAAATCTTTTTTCCTTAACAGGACAACGGGATGCAACAGCAGCAGCCACCAGCAGCCACACAAGGTTTGACTAAAGAAACGGCATATTTTAAGAAAAGGCATCATATCCATTACAACCTTAACATTAGTCAAAAAAAGTGTTTCAAACAATTGGCCGACAACCCCACAATTATCTTAAAAAGAGCACACAAAGGAGGGGCACAAGTTCTTCAAAACTATGAGCAATACAGGACAGAAGCCTATAGGCAACTAGCAGACACTAACTGTTATATCAAACTAACACATGACCCAACAAATTCATATCAAGAAGAAATAAAAAATATTTTACAATTGGATTTGGGCAATACATGGCTTACAGAAAAGGAGATGGAATTCTTAACAATGGAGCACCCACGCCGTCCAGTATTATATCTGTTACCAAAGATACATAAGAGTTTACACAACCCCCCAGGAGGACCGATAATATCGGCCACGAATTCCATCAACCAACCTTTATCTATGTTTGTAGACACATTTTTACAGCCATTATTGATAAAGGGGAGATCATACATCAGAGACACATTCGATTTTCTGAACAAAATAAGATATATTGAGTTTAATGATAGAGACATACTACTAGTGACCATGGACGTCACCAGTCTACACGATCATCCCTCACACAGAAGGCTTAAATGTGGTCAGAGAAAAATTAGAAAGGAATCACACAAAAGGGCCACCAACAGACTATATCATGCTCGTGTTACATTTTATTTTACACAAGAATGACTTCAAATTCGAGACAAATTTTTATTTGCAGACAACAGGTACCGCCATGGGTAGCAATGTAGCACCAGCTTATGCTAATTTATAAATGTCCCATTTTGAGGAACAACACATCTATGGCACGCAATTTTTTAGTAAATTGTTATTTTACTGTCGTTATATAGACAACCTCTTCATCATCTGGGAGGGAACTGAAAACGAATTAATTGAGTTCTTCACGTATTTGGCAGAACTACCAACACCAGTTAAATTTACTAAAAATTGGAGTAAATCACAGATATCTTACCTAGATGTACTAATCACATATTATGGACATGAATTGCATACAGACCTATTCCGGAAACCTACGGATAGGAATTCTACATTACATGGGTCTAGTTTTCATCCAGACACTTTAAAGAGAATGTTACCCTAGTCACAAAAAATAAGGGCGGGAAAAATTGTTGACAGGCCCTCACAATTGGCCAGAACATTGAAATAAATAAATACAAGATTTACAGAAAGAGGACATAAAGCTTCCATAGTGGAAAAATCTTTGGAAAAGGAACCACTAGAGGAAAATAGGCCAGTTGAAAGTGAAGAAAAAATGACCTTTGTCAGTAAATACACGACTGCAAGTAGATTTGTTAAACAAAGCATACAAAAACACTGGAAAATCCTGCAAACAGATCTGATATTGGGCCAAATATGTAAGGAAACACCTAGCTTTGCTTATCAAAGAGGAGAAAATATAAAGATATTCTGATCAAAGCAGATAAACACGAACATTACGTAAGTACACACTTTCTAAGTGACCCAAAACCAGGCTGCTATAAGTGTTTTAATTGTTCAGTATGTAATAGTTTAATGACAGGCGATGTATTTTGTCACCCAAGAAGTGGTGCAAAATTTAAAATTAATAAACGCATCACTTGCACTAGTACACAAGTTATATATATCATTAAATGTCCCTGTAGTCTTTTATATGTGGGTAAAACAAGCAGAAGTCTGAAGACCAGATTTATTGAACACAAAAGCAGGATCAATAACAAATCAGAGAATACAGTCTTTATTGATTACTGTACAGATCACAAGCACCCGGTTTCATCCCTTCGTCTAATGGGGATAGAGCACATAAAAAGTAAGGCAACAGGCATTGATATTAACACACTATTACTACAGCGTGAATCATACTGAACATACACTTTAGATACAGTACATCCAAAAGGGCTTAATGATTACATATCATAACTGTTTTCTTAATAGGAGATAGAATGTTTCTTAGGTGGTATGGCTGCTGTTGGTGAAAAGCCTTAATTGTGAGTAAGTAATAGAACAGATTGACAAGCACTCCATAAAGTTTTATTAAATGTTGTTATTTTTTGCACTTAATACCACTTTTTTGCACTTGTTCACACTACAGAATGCACCCCTGATCAAATACAATGACTTTTCTATGTGCAATAAAGGACTGAAACTGCACAGTAAATCATAGAAGAATAGCCAACTTCAATACAAAGAGAACTTGATACCAATATGATGACACGGTAACCATGACGACGGATGACGCAGAAGAATCTCCCAAACCACGACGCAGAGAGAGGATAGGCGTGTATCTCATAAGATGAGGAAGCCACCCGCACAGAATGACTAGGAAGAGAGAACCAATCGGAATACGATGGAAGACGTCAGACCTGACCGACGGAGAGAGGGAGACGGCGCTGGAACGCAAGCGCAGACGACGCATGCGCAGAAGGGTTTAATGACGTCACTGGAACGCAAAACCGGAAGAAGATCAGCGAACCGGAAGAAGATCACCAGGATGCTATTGGGGCAATGTATGGACATAGGACTGACCAGGGGAGGCAGATTAGGGTCAGCTGGGGGTAATTTTCACTTGTTTCACCTGTTGATTGTTATGTTAGAGGATATATTTTTACTGGGTAGATCCTCATTTGGTGTATGCCTAGTCACTTGAGAAAGACCTGTTGGTCGAAACGTTGTGTGGCACAAAATAAATTTTCTTGATTTAGCAATCCGTTGAGCGCTAGATCCCTCTTTTCCTTAGTCAAAGATAATAGCACTTTTCCCATTCACAAATATATTACAGTGCAATATATAAAAATCAATACAACCCCAACATCCCTCTCCCCCAACCCCATTAGCCAGTCAGCATAAAGTAAATAAAAGTTGCACTTACTTCTGCTAGGATGAAGGCCCTCCTCATCTTCCTCTCTGTCCTCTGCATCCTCTGTAAGCATTAACATTACAATAAAAACTAACTACTGGACACTAACCCCTTAATCACCTTAGCAGTTAGTAACAGCTATAGCAATTAAGGGGTTAATCCCCCCCTGCTACCGACCAAGAAGGCTTAACCACCCTCCCCAGGGCAACTACCCCCCACAGCCATTGATTGCCACAGTGTTAAACCATGCCACCAATATGGGCATGGATTGCCATAATGGCAATGAATGGGCAAGCTAAAAAAAACGGCAACAAAATAAAACACATTACATTTAAATAAATATAAGCAGTTGACAATAAGGCCATCGACTCTGGTAAGCCTTGCCCAGAATTTGGGCATGAATTGCCACACTGACAATGAATGGGCAAGCGGAAAAAAATATGCCCACTCCCACACAAGGCGCTGATGTTAACCGGTTACCACTCGGACCCCTTGGTAACCCACACGCGAAACTTGTAAAGCACTCACGGTCACTGAGTCTAATGCGGTCTCCTTGTGGTGCACTGTCTCCAAAGCTCCTCAGTGCATGTGCTCCTGCACAGGTAGATGAAGATGTTGAATTAAAAAATGGTAGCGGAGCACTACAAAAACATTTTGCTAAGCAGGAAATAGAAGTGAAAAAACTTGAATTAACCAAATTATACATAAAGTGGAAGGCAAAGAGGTCCCCTAACACGTTTCACATCGAAGGTGCTTTGTCAAAGCCTATTGGCCTATTGTGAATTTAAAAAAATGCTTTCACACCCATGATTTTCAAAACCTGAACTGATGTTTCTTTTGTGTTTTAAGAATCCAGTCTTAAGACTTCTCTTTGTTCTCCCCATATATTCCTTTTTATATGGGCACTATAGTACATACTGTACACAATTAAGGTGGAATTAAAGTTGATGTAGTTTTTAATTGGGAATATTTATTTGTTACTACAAAAAGTTAAACTTTTATGTTCATGATCTTCTAAAAAGGTACATGTAAGGCATCTTGATGCATTGCATCTATAGCACTATATCTGTAGGTTTCCTCATATTGCATATAGTTTCTTTGCGTGTAGTATCCTTACTCTTCAGTAAAACAGGTGCCAGCCTGTACTTCAAATTCCTAATCCTTCTGTAGGGGAGAATGGGATTCTCAGAGATGAATTTCCCGAAAATATCCTCTCAGTGTGCTCCAATGTTTTCTGAAAATAAGGTGCTCCCTTATTGTATCTTGTAATACATCTCACATCCTTGTTTGTAATATCTCCCTCTTTATTCTTATTTGCAAGTATCTCTGTTCTATTGAGGTTCTCAACACGCTTCAAAGATGAATCAATTAATTCTGATGTATAGGTTTTTTTTTACAAAACTCTTAACCAGTTCTTGGGCTTCTGTTAAGAAATCTGAATTTGGTGTACAATTTCTCTTGATACGTCTGAATTGTCTTGCTGGTATATTCTTAATCCAATTCGGAAGGTGACTGCTCCAGGCGTATAAGTACCCATTACAGTCTACCACTTTCCTGTCTATCTTTGTAGTAATTATTTCTACTTTTGTGTGGCATAGTAATAAGTCCAAGAATCCTATCACTGCTAAACACTGCAGTAACACTGCTAAAAAACAGACCAAAGTCATTTGTGTTAATGAATTCTAAAAAGTTATGGAGCTAAGTTATGGAGCTGCTCCCTAGTTCTTTTCCAAATTAAAAGCACATCATCTATAAAACGAGTCCATAAAATATTTTCTATAAATGGATTGTTGTGCCAGATACAAAGTTCTTCCCAGTGTCCCATGTATATATTAGGGTGAACTTTGTGTCCATTGCTGTATCGCATGTTTGGATATAGAATGTTTTCTGAAACATAAACCAATTATGTTTCAAGATAATTAGTATGGACTCTACCAAAATCGATTGTTATATTTGGACAAATCTTGCGTATTGCTTAAGGAAATATTCAGTGACTGCAGCCCTTTGTCATGCGATATACACATAGAAAGTGACTGGACATTACAGGTAACCCATTGGTTGTCGTCCTCCCAATGCAAATTCTCAATTTTACTGATGAGATGTACAGTATCTCCTATCTCTTAAATGAGAAGTTAGTTAAGTCACCATGGGCCATAGAAAATTATCCATGCATTCTGACAGAGTGGTAATAAGTGAACCAATGCAAGATATACTGTCACGGCCCCCTTAAATCTCCAATATCACCATAATTATTCGGGGCTGTTTGCTTTTACAGCCGAACTTGGCCGCGCGCCAGCCGCATCTCTTGGCCGTGCGCTAGCCACATCTCCCGTTCAGCGCTAATGACGCTGAACATTGAAAGCGCCCACGACGCCGAAACTAAAGTAAAAAAGCCCACGTCTGCCCGCACGTTAAAAATCCCGCGGTGGCGGCCGCAGGAGACTAAAGGCGGCCGCAACTGTGATTGGTCTTCTTAGCAGTTTTACAGGGTCTTTATGGATTTTAGGGAGGTTATAAGAAAATTGCAATATGAGGAGATTCATTAAATAGATACTGTATTGATACTATTTTTTGTCAAAAATGCTCTGTTCTATAGCTATGTTTATGAGTGATATGAGTTTACCCAGGAAGAGTTGTGTAGGATTCTTCTCAAGTATTTGATAGGTTACTTAATCTGCTAGTAATCTTTCAGCTTCCTGTGTATAATTCTCCCAATACAGTATTACAATACCACCTCCCTTATCGGCCTGTTTGATAACAATATCGAGGTTACCTTCTACATTTTGTAGGGCCTTAATTTCTGCTGGGTTCAAGTTGTTTCTGCTCAATTTATGATCACACAGTTGTTCTAGTTCCTGGCCTACTAGTTTGAAAAATATCCTCATATTATAGTTACTGTATTGGACTGAAGTGGATAGAAGTGAATAGAAAATAGACTTCTTTTTAAGCTTACTATGTTCAATTCTAGCTACCGGGTGTTCTTCCATGCCTGTATACTCGACTGCAGAATTGGTTACTAGACCTAAACTTTGAGCTATTTTAGATTTTAATAAATTCAATAGGAATCTCCCACTCGTCACATTGCAAAGACCAATGAGGATCACAAAGAGCAATATTTTAAATTTAAAAAACTGCACTGGGACACTTCCCCCCTTCCTAGCTGGGGTGGTGATGGTAGGGGTTAACTCCTTCTTTGCTTTAGCTGTTACTAGACACTAAGGAAGCCAAGGGAGGTAAATAGTATAGTTACATGTGACCTTAACCCCCTGATGCCTTTAGTTTACTTTGGTATCCACAGGTATCAAAGGGGTTAATGTTATGTCCACCATAGCGTTCTGTAAGAATTTATTTTACAGACGTCTATAGTAGAGGTATTAACTCTGTTTAAACCGTTGATGTATCTGCAGTAGGCCTTAGAGAGATTAAATACAAATACATTGGGTAATGAAAATACAAGATGGTGTTCAACCCCCCCCCCCCCCACAAAAAAAATGGAATATGAGAGTGAGAAATTAAATAAAGGGCATAGGATAGGAAAGGATCATGAGGTAAGCAACTGAACGCAAACCCCTCTGAAATATATACATTTGTTATGAGTTAAATCTTTAATATTACTTGTTTGTTCATGTCCCAGTAGTTAAAACACTTCCTAATTATGTTTCAGCGGGTGTTTCAGTCTGAGTGGACACTATTCAGATATTAGATGTTATTTTGCTTCTCAGCATTTTTCTTAATCATATATACATGTTTTGCATGCTTACAATTATCTATCATTTGTGACAGGATGATTCTCAAAATGTAATTGAAAGGACATACCAAGCATTTAGGTGACCTATAACCTTCCCTATTATTGACCTGGTCAGGGACAGGTTGGGGCTTCATTTCAGAGTTTACAGCAGGTGGAGTTTTGGAGGGGCAGCATATGATGGGGTAGTTCATTGATACTCGCCCTGTGGCTGCAAAACGAAACAATCCAACCATCCCTCCCTGTGTTAAATGGTTTATCACTGTTTTTAACATTATTTATATAAAAAAAAAAGAAAAATTATAGAGCAAAAGAAAAAAGAATACAGATTTATATGTTTTGTTTTCTTTTTGTAGCTTTGAGCGGTGCTATTATCTACCAGAGTCCATGGTATCGAGTTTTGGGAAAATGACCTGCTTGGTGTTGGGGTGTTGTGCCCTGGCTGGCCGTTGGTGTGTGGGTGAGTTCTTCCAGGTTAGTGTTTGGTAAGCTATGTCTGCTTAATGGTCAACCAATCAACAGCGTGGTTCACGGACCACAGCATTTTGGGGAGTTTTCGACATGTAGCATACCAGTGTGGATAACATTGCTTATGTTTGTATTAGTGAAATAAAATCTGTTAGTCTTTCAAACTGTTGTTATCTCAGTCTGCTGCATTGTTTTGCGTGGGGGAAACAGTCTACTGGGCCTACCCTAGTTATATTTTTGCAAAAAATAGTATACAGTAGCTTTATTAAAATATAATTTTGCTTAAATTAACAATGTTCATTTGTGGCAACATACTGTACCTTTAAAGGAACCATTAGGATTTGCTAGGAAAGTAATAGTGCATTGTAATCCCTTTCGCAGATGTTTTTATGGAAACGAACGCGCATGCATATTCATTTACTCATGTCCTGATCTGTTTGCAAAGTAGATAGAAGGATACGCATTTGCTTTTATTCCCACAGTGCAATACAATTATGTGACTTGTTTGCCATTCCACTTTACGGTTCATTTTAAGGTTAAAAACTGCTGCTCAGTTTAACAATTGAGCATTTACCTTTCTGAAAAACAATTTGTTTTTTGAGACATAAAAAAATGGCTTTTGAAAATGTCACTCTATATTTAGTAAAGATAATAATGATCCAGGTTTTTTTTCGATGATCCGCAGCATTTGTCTTTGGCATTGAAATAACTTTTCTTTGGCGTTTTCAAGAACAAATAGAAAATACACTTATGCTCTACTAATCCCTACCTTTTCTTTCTAATAATACTTTATGACAAAAAATGTACAGTAATCATTCATTTTTTTTCAATTAAAAAATTCTGAATTTGGGCTAGTCATACTATTTGTCATTTCTCACGCTAAAATAAAAAATATATTATATTTTTTTTTTAATCTTTAAAAAGCTGATTTTATGTTTTACTTTGCTCACAGATCAATGTTGTTTTCAACATTGCTTAAAAATGATGAGACATAACATTTTCCAACAGGGTAGCCAACTCCCAAATACTGCTCATACAGGGTGCCTGCAGCTGTCCTAGCAAAAGTGTAAATAGCACATCTTCTCACAGTATAAAGTCACAGTCAAGGTTAATTAGTTATTAGTATGTAATTATGGTTATTTCATTTCATCACATTGTCGGCATGATTTGTTTCCTGCTACTTGATCCTTTAAAAAGCCATTTTTTGTGCCAGAAGGTCTACATTAAGTCATAAAGCTGTTATTTTGAGTCTGTTCAAATTATACTCCTTTATTCCACCCTTAGGAAGTTAGGATCACAGGTCCACTTTTAACAAATTACATATAACTCCCATCAACATTATTTTTTTTAATGATAAAATTGTGGATTATATTTAATGTTATCACTTGTTTAAGCATTTCTTTAATGAGTTAATATGTATTTACATTTTTAAATTATATATAATGATAAATATCTTATCATCTACAATTGTATTAATATCATTTGAAGGTAAATATCACTTTTCTAAAGTTAGATTTTTACTAAAGGAGCTTACTATCATTGCCAGGAAAACCAGGCTCAAGAATTAATCTGCTAAAAGTCAATTTTGAGTGTTTCAGAAAGGCACGCATGAATACATTATAAGGAGTAGAAATGGTACTGAATTGATCAAAACGTTCAGTAGTATGTATTTATTCATTGATTTATTGTGTCAGTTTTTGAGCCAGCTTTACTTCACGGAATTTTTGATACATCGCCTTTTTAGTATTCCGGAAACTTAATGGCTATACTTGCTTCAATGCCCTATTTTAGCAGTGCCCCATACTAGTACAGATATTTAGCAATATGAAACAAAGGCACTGGAAATAAAGGAAGGTTATTGACACAGATTTGCCTATCATTATATGCCATGCTGAGCTGTAATGTGGGTTCAGAGGGCTAAAACCAGCATTATACTGTATAGCATTCTTCTCACTTTGTTTGAAACTTTCTACTGTACAGTATGTACAGTCCTGTGGAAAATTGTGAATAGACCATCCATTCGTCCATAAAGATTTGCTCAATATATAGTGATTTTCATACAAAATTTTGTAGTTTTCAAGTATTTCAATAGTCTATGAGGCATCTTGTTCATACATGTAGCATTCTATGCCATTAGTCTTAACATGTTTTAACTCTTGCACAATTAAATAGATTTTTACAACAACCTATTTTTTATATAACCCCTGGTTTAACCTAGTTTTCTCCTAATACAGAGTTTCTTACTTATTTCATAACAGTTTTGTATCAAATTATATTACCAGCACCTATAATTTCAGCTTAATCTACTCTACAAGGTAGAGTGGTTTTAAATACAAGGTTCCTTATGAGTAAAATCCTACTTAACATTCGGTTTTATTGTACAAATTAATATGGAAGATCTCTTTGATTAGTATTACACATAACCCTAATTTCAGAGCTTATCCTGTTTCTGCACTTGATTATTTCCAAACAGAGTTCATAAAGATCTGTGATACCCATTCTCCAATATGCTGAATAAGAGTACGGGGGTACTTAACCATTTTAGGGATGCTTTGTAGAAAATCTACAAAGTTACCAAGATACCAAGCTACAAAGATATTTTGGGGATGGGGAAGCTACCCGCCTATCTTAATAAGCTCCTCACCCCTACCAACTACAGCACTTATCATGTGAGATCTGACTCAAGACCGTTCACAGTCCCAAGGTTCAACAAAGTATTTGGCCTCTCATCCTTCTCTTACCGTGCACCTCACAATTGGAACAATCTACCTTTTCTCTTTTTTTTAAATAAGTATTTTGTAAAATAATAATTTGATAACACTTGGAATCTAGTTGAGTACCATCCCTGTCCAATGATGGTAATTTCTTATTGTAATATGTCTACCCCTCGATGGTAATGTCACACATTTTGTTTGGTTTCAAACCCACTAATTCTTTCAGCTGTCTCTTTGGATAATACCAAGCATACCGTAATCACCCCATATTTCTTTGAGTCTGAATTTTCAGAATTGTTTTCACATTTTGGGTCCAAGTTTAACATCCATATGTGAGCACAGCTGGATACACTGGTTGAACACTTTCCTTCTAATTCACAGTAGAAGGTTAATTGGC
Source organism: Ascaphus truei (assembly GCF_040206685.1). Taxonomy (NCBI): domain Eukaryota; kingdom Metazoa; phylum Chordata; class Amphibia; order Anura; family Ascaphidae; genus Ascaphus; species Ascaphus truei. The sequence continues at coordinate 33,464,996 of NC_134485.1, read as the reverse complement.
ATGATTGTCTTGTTTCTTCTAAATGCACCCTATCCCATATTTGTTCACCAATTCATTTTATTTTAAAGGTTTTCACCGATTGATACTTACTGATTAAGGAAGATACAAGCTAGTACTAGTACTGAGTTTCTAGGTGATTAACGTGTTAGCAAAATAATCTAAATAAATAATTAGTATTCAAAGTCTAGTTTTATAATATTCATTTTGATTTGTAGAGTTTACACTATTGTTGAACATCAGTTTGGTGTTGCTTAGATTCAAACAGAGGCCAACCTTCTTACTCTCTTTAGCAAGTTCTTCAAGTCATACCCCAAGGTCCTAAGCAGGACATACACGGCACAATCACTGTTTTCACGCCATTCCACAGCAGGCTCACAAAAGTCTCTTCTGTAGCTTGCTCTTCTTCTTCACACATGACATATTCGTTCTCTCCTTCGGCCTCCGTCAGCCATATTGGACCTTCCGCACCGCGCGGATCCTCCATTCTTGCGTTTGCCATTCGGCCACTATTCCTTGAATTATTGTACATGGAGCTCCACTCTGCGGGGCAGCTGCCACACCGGTACAATAAAAATGCCTTGTGCACCACCTTGTGTACCTAATGTAGATCTGACTCGTGTTTGCACTACCTCAGGCTAGGCTCACTCTTTCTGTGTCTGCTGTATCTCCATCCTCCCATTCTGTGCTCCCTGCGGTGAGTGGTCTGGAATGGACTAGAGTACTCTGATTCATCCATGCAGTACTTTGGGGTCTACCTACTGTTGGCCAGTCTAGCGCAGACCCTCTCCAGGATTCCTGCTCTAAGTTATCAGTTTATCCCTTTAGAGAGTCATACCACTAGCACTACCTCAAGGTTTCTGTGACAGCTATACCCCGGCTCCAGACCCAGCTAACTCCTTGCAGGATCCCAGGGCGTCCGTGCAGTCCGCGTCTCCAGCAGCTCCCCTGACTACCCCTGGCTCCCTTCCACGCAGCACAAAGTGGCAGCAGACACTCTCCCTGTTTCCCAGGGTGCTTAGCAGTTGCCTGTCCTATTGACAGGTATCTCAGCAGCACCTCCAACTGCAACGGGTGTTCCCTCTGGTCTGACACACCCAATCTCACATTGGCCCCTGTGGTCTATCCAGCCCTCATTACATGTTTGTGTCTCGTGGTGCACCTGTAGGCAACAGGACATCTGAGTCTCCCGCATGATGGTATAGGGGATGTCACGCCAGACAGGCAGCTGAGGTAGTGGGTGCGAGTCCTACCTATATCATGTGCAGCGCCTCCACCTCATCAGGATCTATGCGTCCGCAGGGTGATGGTCCTGATGAGGAACTCCTTCTTGGTGGTGATGGCCCCTGGAGAGTAATTTCAGACTCACACCATGGGGTTCTCGTTGAACAAGTCATCTTTATTGTGCGTGGTGATATGGGCCAGCTGCCCCTCACAGTTGGCGATTCAGCCGCACATTGCTCCGTGCTTCCCTTTAAAAAGGTATGCCCTCCCAATGGAGTGGGATCCCCTCTCCCCGTAGGGAGATCACCCCTGTGCCAGGTCCCTGGACACAGTTGGCCGTCTCTGGCTAGATGTAAACCGGTGCCACTAGTTATTGCACTAGTGGGCACATCAGAACTTGCTGCTTCGCCTTCACCTTGCAGCATCAACCTCCAGCAACACACTAACTTTAGGCAGTGCGGTGCCTTATATACCTCAGGAGGCAGGCACATCTCTGATGTCACTAACTATGGACTCAGAGCATGCAGCCACTCCCATCCATACATAGGGCACCTCACCAGGGTGTGAGGGCAAACCTCCATGATTACTGCTGGCATTCCTGTAACTTACCAGGTTTTGCTGCCAGCAGGAGAGATGACTGTAGACCATTGTTATGCATGGCTACACTTAGATTCAAACAGAGGCCAACCTTCTTACTCTCTTTAGCAAGTTCTTCAAGTCATACTGCACCGACACACTTTATTCGAGCAAATACCCAGTATGTACCTGGCAGATACCTGGAATGCGCCGCTCCTCACCTCTGACAAGCCCCGTTGCGTTTGCCTTCCCAGCCTGGGTTCATGCCTGGCTGACGGGCGGCTGATCTGTTAAATGATAATGATTAGGATTTAATAGGCTGCAATGCTTCGCGTGTCTACCAGATGGCATAAATTCATGAATTGTAATGCAGTATATATATATATATACTGTGCAGTATTGCAGCCAGCGGGAATAAAATGCTTCAATCCCTGCCTGGAAAATAACCCAATGCACTCGGGCAGAAAACAGTCACAAACCTCAATACACCCGGGTATACCCGAATTCGTGGGACTAGCCGAGCTCGAATAAAGTGTGTCGCCAGTGTAGCTGACTCAAGTTTTACCATTGCTTTTGAATCCATTTTCTTCTCAACACAATAGTCCAAGTGTTACTTTGGTGACAATGTGTCTCCCTGTTGCACTCCTTTCCTGATTCTTATCTTTTAGCTTCATGTAATTTAATCTTGAAAAAAAGTTCCTTTCAAAATCAATGTATGCTTCTTCAATACTTTGTTTTCCTAATGCATTTAAAACCACTGACATACAGTACAGTATAGACAGAATCAAATGCTTTTTTCATAATCTAAGAATTCTAAACTGAATTTGAATGTTGTCAATTATGTTGTATCCACTGCAAAATCCAATTGTTCTCTAGGCTTGACAAAGTCCAGGGTCTGTTGCAGTCGATAAGTGAGCATCTTCTTTAAAATCTTGTTAGTGGTTGTATTTAAACCGATTGGTCTGTAGTTCTTGATGTCTTCTTTATCAAATTTCTTGTGTATGAAGAGAAATATGATATTCCTCCTTTGTTCTGGAATGTTCCTGTTCCTAAAGTAGAAGGTAAAGAGTTTAAAAAAAAAAAAAAATCTCTACTTCCCCAGCTTCTTTCAAGATTTCAATTCTTCCCCGGGGGTTTTCCACTCTTCGTGGATTTTATTGCCTCTGCCCCTTCTTGTGAAAGGATGCATCATTGGTGGTCCTCCTCCGCTGGACTTTGCAGTGTGTTATCTGTATTCTCATACAACACTCTTTATTAGAATACAGACTTTAATTGTTGATCCATCATCTTGTTTGAGTGCAATGGTTTGCTTTTTCCCAATCATACATATGTAGTAAAGGTTATTGCCCCTACTGTTGTATTATGGTTTGATACTCTGTGATATGCTGCATTACCACTGTCATTGAATCCTATTGAACATCTGTAATTATCTGAATTATGAGTGGGTACATAACCTTTGCTACATCTGTAAATTGCTTCTTCATCTTCATGAAGTTTTTGTTATCTTCAATAGTCTTCTTCGCAGATGTAGGGCCATTACAGGGTGTGTGTGTGGTGCATACCTGCTGGTAAAAAGAGGGCTGAGTTGTCCGCGGTGTCTTTGGGACAGGCTTCTGGAGTCCATACCCCAGATAATACATAACAGTGCAGTGCCTCCATTTGTTGTAGACTCCAGGGATGTACAGATGCAGCAATGAGTATCCAAACACTTGACTTTGAAAATCTGGGGCAATCTCCCAGTAATGCTGCAACATTTCTGTGACATTTCTGCAGACAGACTAATGGCCCATCAGATTAACACAGCGGGCGTCCCTGGCAGTCTCATTCAGTTTGAATGGGACTGCCAGGGACCCCTGCTGTGTTAATCCGATGGGCCATTAGTCTGTCTGCAGAAATGTCACAGAAATGTTGCAGCATTACTGGGGTATTGCCACAGATTTTCCCAGGCAAGTGTTCGGATACTCGTGGCTGCATCAGTATGGAGGCGATCTCCCACGGTAGAACTTGTAACTCTCCTCCCAGTTAGATCACACACTTGGCCGGAGGTACAGTGCAAACAGGAACAATTTATTACTACAGTCTTTGCAGTAATACACAGCTACTCAGCAGTCTTCTGCCGTTACAGTCTCTTTACTCGCAGCTATCACTGGATATGGTCCCTGGACCGGCTCTACAGGCCAAGGGCACCCACAGCCATCCTAGCTCTTCCCCACCTCCCTAGCGGAGGCAGAGGTATAGTCACACTCACTCCTCCCTGCAGGGAAGAGCACATGGGTAGGCACTAATCTCAGGCTCTCAGACGTGTGACCTTACTTCCTCAGTGGGAAGGAACAATCTCCAAATTTAGGGCGGTCCTGCCTTTAAGTACAGCCAGAAGGCGGGTACCCCGTTGTTCCAGCTACAACAGGATGTGTCACCCTCTGCTGTCACTCAAGTACAGTACCAACGGTGAAGGGGAAAACCCCATACCAACTACTGGCAAGCCTGTAAATATCAGGGTTTACTGCCAGCCCATAGGGTAGAACAGTAGCCAGGGGGTACCCTGCTAAATGTATAACAGATATATTTTGATAAATCTTAATTTTATGTTTACTGATCGTCTTCTACATTGTGATCAATGAATTGCTTGTAATTTTCTTATTAACTGTCATGTCTTATGTAATCCTAGCATTTGTGCCCAGCTTCGCCTGGGGAATGTCATATTGAATACATGTCCCCCCCCCCCCCACCTCCCCCCTTGCCGGCACATCTCCCCGGGCCCCGCCTCCCCGCCCCCTCCTCGCCTTGCTGGATGTAATGTGGGGTGAGATTTGTCTCTGTCTGTGTGTGTCTGTGTGTGTATACATGTGTGTATGTCTGTCTGTGTGTGTGTCTCCCCCCGCTGATGGAACATGTCCTCGGCTCCCCCCCCCGCGTGCTGGCGGCACATCACCCAGCGCTGCTGTGGCATGTCTCTTCACTGCCAGCACATCTCCCTGCCCCCCCATTGGTACATCTCCCCCCACTGCAGGCACATGTCCCCCCCCTGCCCCGCTGGTACATCTCACCCCGCTAGCTGGCACATCTCCCCCCCACCCCGCTGGCACATCACCCCGTACATCACACATCACACACACACACACAGACACAGCCCCGATCCAGGCAAGGACACGCCCCCTCCCTTAGTAGCCACGCCCCACGCCCCCTGCTCCTGCTCTAACAGATTTGCTGGACAGCCGAGGGAAACTTAGAATGTCCATAATTTGGGAGGTGAGTCACATTGGAAGCTCAAAATAGTTGGGTTGACCTAAAAATCTGCAGCAGAATGTACAGTGAAAGTTTCGTGGTGCTACGTGGTGCCGTTTCTGAGATTTCGATGCTTCGGACATGCAAACAAACAAACAGACAGAATCCAACTTAGAACTATAGTATAAATTTTCTTAGCCTGCTTTTTGTTTCCAATTCCTCTACAACAATAATATTTGCTTTGAATTAAAATCATCATACAGTAAGTTCTTAATAATTATGTGTTATAGCATCCCCGCACATTTTGAGCAACTTGAAGATATTTTTTATTAGCTCTAGTTGAAATTCTTTTTTTTTTTAGGTTCTTGATGTTGATTGTTTTTGTCTTCTTTTGAATCAGTTTTCTTCTTTCCATCTTCGCATTCAGATGTACACATGTAGCAAGAATTACTGTTTGTCTTGCCAAGGCAGTTCTTAATCTCATGACCGTGACGATCGTGGCCCAGATGGATTAACACTGGGGGGGGGGGGGGAGGGTCCAATCTTGAAGCATGGACCCTCGCAGCCCAATTGTTGTAGACACTGTCCCCAGCATAAAGTTAACCCAGCAGCATCATTTAGGATAGATTGTAGGGATAGAGGTGTGAGGCAGGAAGGCTGGAGAGTAGATGTTTACAATTGTCAAGATGTGAGAGAATTAGGCCTGCAATAGAGTTTTAGCAGTAGAGCGACAGAGTTAATTTATTGTACCTATTGATCTGTACATGTAATTAATTTATTAGATGTTTACAGAATAAACAATACATAAAAATATTATTTAAAAATAAATATGCAAGTGTTTTGAAATGTTTGTATTTCTGTTTATTAAATTTTCTATTGAATGATTAAGATTTCTATATGGCAGAATCCTATTGCAGTTTTTAATACTGAATTCATGTAACCTTTTCCAAATAATATTTATTGAAACTAAACATTTATGTTAAAAATTGCACATTGAAAAATCTAATAGAATGCTTTTTATTCCAGGAAAACTGTTACTTTTGAGTACTCCCCAATTTTTATTTTACTTTACAGGTTTATAAACCAGATCCAAAATGATCCACTATTTTGACTCACATTAAAGCCAAATAAAACATATCAGAGTGTGTTTAATAATGAAATCTGAAACCATATTTTCCCAAAAATCCATTTGACTTCAATAATACTTATAAGGAAATTTTCCTTAATTGAAGTCTATTTCTAAAGTTTCTAAATGTAACCCTTGACCCACCCGCCTCCCCCCAAGTGAGATTGGGGTGGGTATGCTTCTTCAGCTACTTCACTAGGGGTTGGGCTGTACCTGTTGGTAAACAGGAGGGCTGGGTGCTCTGCGATGTTGTTGGGAGAAACAGGACAGGTTCATAGTTTACCTTAGTTCTTGCTTGATGCTGCGCCTCCAGTCAGCATGGATCCTCTGTGATCGCAGGGGATGGCATAGGTTGGTCCATACTGACACCTCTTCTTCTTTTAGCAGACAGTGAATCACACTCCTTTATATTTTCATGGTCTTTATTGCATGCAGATCACATAACAGAGCAGTTACATTCTTCCCTTATGGCATTGCCCTAACTAAGGCTTTAGGTCCAGGTCAGGCCTGTTGGACCCTCCTCACATCTCCTTATGAGATGGAGGACAAATGTTGCTCACTCCACAGAGGGAGGAGAGAAAGAGACAAGGACCCCGAATTTAGGAAAGTGCCAATATTTATATCCTTTGGGGAGTGGCTGTAACTCTGACTAATAACAAGCCAGATCTGGATACTGATAGGCCCTCACATCCAGTGTGTGGTCCAATCAGTACCCACCTCTCAGGTTGGCACTCCCTGGCTGTTGCTTAGGCCCACCCTTGGATACTGCTGTTACAATCCAAGGATGCAAAAGCACACAGGCCTTATGAATGAATTATCCCATCCACTGCCTGCACCTAACAGGGCTTACATTGGTAGGGCCCAGGAAAAGACATAGCGGCCGGAAGGCTATGCTATATAAAGTTTACCACCCACTTAACAATGTTTGAAAAATAACCTGACTATTGAAGACATTATAAAATATTATTAAAATTATTTTCTAGGGCTGTCTTTTCCATTGATAAGAAGGAAGTTCATTTGATTTAGATTGTTTTGGTACTAGCTCGCGGTCAGACAATAACAGAATGCTTAATTTTATGAAAATTTGTCACAATTAACTATTTCCCATAGATATACTATAAACTGATTTTGAAGAATACTCGGACTTAAACACTAAAGACAAACCTAGACAAACCTTTGTACAGCTGACAGGTGCCTTTATGCATGGTATCAAAACAAAATCCTGTTAGCTCTGAATAATATATCCCTGTTTCCACAATACCTCAAGACTAAATGTACCGCATGACTAAATTATACTTTTTTTTATGGTGTGAGAATACAAGTATTTTAAACTACTGTACATCTGTGCTAATAGCTCCAGTTTTTGATACCTTAATTGAACACCTGGCAAAAAAAAACTAGGACAAACAGGAAGATAATTATTGTGTAATACGGTGATTATCAGATTTTTCATGTTTTGGTTCTGATTTTGACTAAACTCAATTTGTTTCATATTGGGTTTTAACAAAATAATGGAATACAACCTAAATATATGCAGAAAAATGTCGATATAGCATAATAAAGCAATAAATGATGCCTAAAAAGGACTATAAAATTGTAAAAACAATCAGGAAACAAAAATTATTTTACTGGCAAATGACAAATGATTATACAAGATATGGCCAGAAATACCAACAGATTGGAAATTGGCATAGTGTTCTGTTTTTTGGTTTTGGTTCTAATGATCATTATTTGATGTCATAACGGGGTGGAATAATGCCAGTGCTTATACTCTGGGCATGCTGCTGTATAGATGTAGCAAGACTTACTCTTATTAGTACCAGGGAAAGCTGCAAAACCAACACTGCCTCGGTGCTGGAAAATTATTGCTGCTGGGGGCAAAATTCAGGAATTCATACTGTATAGATATACAAATGCAGCGGCCATTATCCGATCATTTACTTGATAAATCCTACACTATGCCGCGTGGTGGTCCGAGATGGTCCACTGCAGACATAATGGCCCATCGGATTTACACAGCAGGGGTCCCTGCTGTGTCTATCCTACTGGGGTTTACCGGTATGTAAAAGACGGGCAGTAAGAGATAGGCTGAATCAGTCACTCTAACTGTGCGCCTCTCACAGGCAATCGTGGGGGTTTTATTTCATTTTAAACATTACAGTAATGTAGCAGGGGGTCTCCAGAGCTGAACCACATTGATTTCAAGTTCAGGGATCCCTTACTTTCCAAGATACAGGCCCCGTTATGGGGTGTCAGTATCCCCACCATATTAAAATCCTGTGGGTCACGTGACCGTGGGATTTTAACATTGCAGGAGATACCGGCACCCATTACAGGGCCTGTATCTCGGGAAGTAGGGGGTCCCGAGGCTGAAATAAACTTTGTTAAGCTGAGGAGACCCCCTGTTCACGCACACTAGTATCAAACAACCCCCCCCAAAAAAAATCATTCACTTAGCGGATAGCTGCTAAGGTAATGTATGTATGTATGTCTTTATTTTTATAGCGCCAAAAGTGTACTCAGCGCTTCACAAAGAATATAGTACAGGGAATTATAATAATACAATAAGTGCAGCAAAATCAGACAAAAGGAAAGGAAATCCCTGCCCCGAAGAGCTTACAGTCTAAGTGGTTTGATGGGGAACTTACAGAGACATCAGGTGAGGGAATAAGTGCTGTAGATGGCAGTGCTTGGTCACAATGGGTGGTAGGAGTGACGGAGTGTGGGACAGTAACCATGAGTGCAGTCTATTGGGATGCTTGATTTGTGGGACAAGTCTTAAGGTTAGTCAGTATTAAAATGAGAGGGTTAACTCAATTTACAGGGGAAGAGATGACAGGGAGGCATCGGTGAGATCAGGTGTGTATGTCTGGCTTCAGGCTATGAAGCTGCTTAAATTTTATTTCTAATCATAGTGTCCATGAGCAGGGGGTATCCTGATCTGAACAAAGTTGATTTCAGCCTCGGGACCCCCCTAATTCCCAAGATACAGACCCCGGTATGGTGTGCTAGTATCCCCGCCATGTTAAATCCACGTGGGATCTAAACAAAACAGAGGGATCCCGGCACCCCATAACGGGGCCTGTATCTCAGGAACTACGGGATCCCCGATGCTGAAATCAACTTTGTTCAGCTCAGGAGACCCTCTGCCCCCGCACACCATAAATAAAATAAAATTGTAAGCGGCTTCACTAACTTAGCGGCTGCCCGTAAGGCAATGAATGGGTTAAGGCACAATACAGTAGCAGGTTTATTGGGGGCAGAGGGGGTGAGTCAAGGGGGTACTTGGCCCTTCACTCCCTCCCTCTACCCCCAATACACATTACAATATGCACTACCCACCCACTAATACACAATCCACCCTGTGTCCCCACATAAAACATTTTTTTTTCTGCACAGCATTGATACCAGAGGCTGACGGGGGTCCTCGGGTGGTCACCACGGGTGCCGGATTTCCCCGCTGGCCGAGTTGATTTGTGGTCCGGGGACCCCCTGCTCCCGAGATACAGGCCCGTTATGAGACCCTCTGCTCATCTACACTAGTATTATATTTTATATTAAAAACTCTTAATCGCTGGCGAGATATGTACCAGGAGAGGCCTTTTCAGAGAGGTGATCATCACGTCAATGGCTACTCGACCGTTTTGGGAATTTTGCTATCACAGGTAATCGAGGATTTCTGAATACCGTGATAGCAAAGCAAAAATAATTAAACGGCACAGCAATCTTTTTTAAGGAGGTTGATAGCATAGGTCCCTGAGTCTTTTATAACCCCCTAATGAGCCATCTGAGAACAGGCTAACTAACTCAGCCTACTCTCAGGCTGGAATTTAACCCGGTCAATACTGGATTCAGCAGTTAAACATATCTTTTATTCCTAGAAAGGGACTCCACCCTGTCACAATAACATTATTTAGTGTTACAGTTCACAGCTGAAATAGCAGGAAAAATGATCACAAAGAGGAAAGTGTTGCAAAGATCTTGCACTGCTTGCGAGTTGGGGTATAGAAAGCAAAATATATTTTAGAACTCATTAAAATGTCATTGAGTTGCATTAACAAAAAAAGTCACTATTATCTAATACTACAGAGCTGATTTATTTAAAAAAATAGATTTCACATGTTTTGCTGCTTTAAAGATAACATGGATACTGAACCTGACATAATATTCCAAAATAATCAGCAGATTTATGATGAGTTACCTAATGGGGGATAAGGATTATGAAGTTCAGTTACAGTAACTCCTCACTTAGTGACACTTTTTTTGTGTCTGCATCTGCAGGATTTATAAAACTCATACATACTCATGCACACATATTCAGTGGGTTATAAATGTAATGTCTGATATCCAACCAGGTTGAAAACTGACATGCCCGCTTTCAATAAATTATAAGAAAATCGGAGCATTAAACGTTTGAGGATGAACTCTGTAAAATAATGAAACAACATTAAGTGGTTGAGAAGCCACTTCCCAGAACTCTGGTTCTGGAGCCAGATTCTCCAACGATTCACCATTTTACTTCCAACCTCAGCTAGAGTGGGTATGGCACCGAGAACTCTATGTGGAGCTCAGGTATCTTCCAAAAAGGTTTTATAAAACACAGAACTGGGTGTGTGAATGGAGCAATAAACTTTTTACATGATGATAAGAAATAAAAGGATTTTATATCACTTCTATATGTTATGCACAATGTATATGATTGGGCCACCTGTTATCGTTTGAAGAGTTAAAAACAAACCACTTTTTGTATGTAGCGAGGTGCCCTCTGTCCCATGACCCGCCCTCCTCGTTACCTCCGCTGCCATGGGTCACTCCATAGACCCGCCGGCACTTCTGGAGGGTGGGGACCATGCAGGGAGTGCTTTGTTGCTCCGGAGGTTCCCGGCGGCTCCCGTGCAGGGCGCCGCCATCTTGAATAAGTCCGCACATGTGCAGTAGGCTCCAGCGGCCCCGACGAGTTGCGCACCCACACATACTATATCTGTGCTTTGGATAGAAGGAATACCCGTTACATTTGGAGGCGCTGCTGAGATTCAGACCTGGGGTGCCCTATTCAAATCAGTATCATAAGAGATCAGCAACATGGTAATTCCCTCAAGTCAAGAGGTCCATGCTTGGGCCATCTCCTCCCGGGAACCCCCTAGTTACGTAGTGGCCGTAGGGAACGTTCCAGCGTTAGTGACGGAAAATGACATCCGGGACTCGCAGAGGAAGCCCCTAGGCCCAGATAAAGTATGGTGGGGCAGGGTGTTCGACTCTACTTTTAATTGGAGCGCCATACTATTCACTGTGGGGTCGGGACATATGCCAAAAAACGGCCCCGAACACCCTAGTAGCCCCCGAGGCCCCGCCAGAAGGCTATCCCCTTATATACTCGGACTTACCAGAAATACGGGAAATGTTTTCATCAAGGGGCCCTACTTAGGTTCCAGATGAACCATCCACCAGTACTTGGCCACCTACGGCACCAGTGTCAAGTACCCCAAACCGGGTAGACCGTCCCCCACCCAAAGTCTCCTTTACTCCAAGCACTCTCACGGGAGCCACTAGTTGGGCTGACAGTCCGCCCCCTTCACCAGCATCCGCTCCCCGTGGGATGAACTCCCGGCCTATCAGAGACAGTAGGGTAAATAATGAAGGTTCCATAATGGGGGTGACGCTACCCCAATTCGTAGAGGCCATCACCATGGCCTCCCAGTCACAAAGCTACTGGAAACTCAAAGCCTTCTCTGGAGTACTTCCAACACCACAGGGGGAGGAAGGGATATACCCTTGGAGGGAGAATGCGTTAAAAGTCATAGAGGAATGGTCGTGCACTGACACAGTGAAAAAGCAGCGAATCATGGAGTTCCTTAGGCCTCCAGCTTCTAACATTGTAAAAAGATACAGAAATATAGTGCGCAGCTAATAGACCATTTAACTACAACCCACTTCAAGTGATATGGTGTGATAGGTGAATAAATAATTACAACCCTTGCTTCTTAGGGTGTAAAAACATACAAACTCTGTAAATACAGTGGTAGCTGCAGCTGTTAAAAGGTCAGGGTGGCTCAGCACTCCGACAGCACTACAGACAAAAAACACAAAAAAACTGCGCAAAGTCAAGTATATCAAATTATATTGTTCCATAAAAAAGGTAAGTATTAGGGGTACATTAAGTAAACAGAACAAACGCATTGAGTGCTAAAAGCACAACGAGTTACCACTCAGCAACAGGCGTCAGGCAACACTGGACATCGCAGCAACGGAGATTCATGAGGTCATCGTCACGTCCTCGGTACAGGATCTTGCTGAAATCGAGTCGATCCGATGGAGCTGTCTCTTTTGGAAGAAGATTCCTCCTGTAGTATCGGCAAGCGTGCTCTCGTCGGACTTCCGGGTCGCGTCCAAATGACGTCACAGCGACGTACGTTAGGGTCCTTGTGATACACGTTGAACATGCAATGAGTCCAGTTGGTATCAGAGTCCTGGTGCACCCAAAAAATGTGGCTAGAGTCGCAGCACCAAAAATTTAATATGTCACCATGCAGTACAGCACAAATAACAAGGGCTAAAATTGGACAGTAAAAACAACTAATCCTACGCGTTTCGTAGCTTTCCCTGATGAAGTAGCGTGAGCTACGAAACGCGCAGGATTAGTTGTTTTTACTGACCAAAGCGCCGGTGCTTGCGTATGCTGATCCTGAACAACCATACGTTCTGCATGTGGATGCCAGTCTCAATGGACTGGGTGCCGTCCTGCACCAGAAGCACCCCGAGGGCCTTCGGCCTCTAGCCTACATCAGCCACAGTCTGACACCCAGTGAACAGAAATACCCTGTCCACAAGCTGGAGTTCCTGGCTCTCAATTGGGCGATCACGGAAAAGCTCCACGATTACTTCTACGGTGTTATGTTTGAGGTAAGGACAGATAACAATCCCTTCACGTACATCAATACCTCGGTCAAATTGGATGCAGCAGGGCACCGATGGCTGGCAGCTCTAAACAATTACCAATTCTCCCTGAAGAATAAGCCGGGACCTTTGAATGTAGGGGCTGATGCCCTATCCCAACGACCAGGGCTAAGTGCTACTCCAGATGATGAGGAATGGGAAGAACTTCCAGGACCAGGGGTGCGAGCTATGTGTAGCACTGCTGCCATCATCAATGATCAAGTGGCCTTCTCAGAATTACGGGTTGCGGATTCCTTGGGATGCCAGTCGCAGGCTGTCCTAGCAGCCTACTGCGATCCGAAGGGGATGAACATAACTCATGACAAAGTGCTACGGTGGAAAGATCTAGTAGACTACCAAATAGAAGACCCTGTAATTAGTATTAATAGGCAAGCCGTTGAAAAAAGGAAACCAGCCCTCCTGAAGCGTGTTCCCAAAGACTTGGTCGCTTCGCTCATGCGGGAAGCGGACAAATTTGAAATTGATAACTGCTTACTCTATCGGGTGGTGCAATATCACAACCACCCGGAAAAACGACAACTAGTCCTCCCTAAGAACTTGCAATACATGGTCTTAAAGTCTCTACATGATGAGCATGGACATCTCGGTGTAGAGAAGACCGTTGGGTTGGTCCGAGACCGCTTTTTCTGGCCCAAGATGCGAGAGGCCGTAGAACACCACTGTCGCCGTTGTTCTCGGTGTATACAACGCAAGACCATGCCTACCAGAGCTGCACCCATGGGCCATCTGAAGAGTTCTGGCCCCATGGACCTTGTGTGTATGGACTTTCTGTGCATTGAGCCTGATAGCCGAGGAATATGCAACGTGCTGGTCATAACGGACCATTACACCCGGTATGCCCAGGCCTTCCCCACGAAAGACCAGAAAGCCATCACAGTGGCAAAAATACTATGGGAGAAGTACTTTGTTCACTACGGTCTTCCAAACCGCTTTCACTCAGACCAAGGTCGAGATTTTGAGAGCACGCTGATCCGAGAATTGCTCAAAATGTTGAACATTGCTAAATCACGAACGACCCCGTACCATCCCGAGGGAGATGCTTTGCCCGAACGATTTAATCGAACCTTGCTTGACATGCTCAGAACTCTAAAGGGTGCTCAGAAGACTGAATGGAGTCGACACGTAGAGGCACTGGTTCACGCGTACAACTGTACCCGACATGAGTCAACTGGATTCTCCCCATACTTCCTCATGTTCGAACGAGAGGCGAGACTGCCAGTAGAAGTACGCCTTCAAGTCTCGACGGATGGGATACACAATGCTACCCATTTCAAATACGTGCAAAGACTTAAAGACAGCTTGCAACAGGCTTACCAGCAGGCTGAGAAGTCTACAGCTAAGCTGAATGCTGACAATAAAAGGCGATACGACCATAAGGTCAAATATCGGGAACTTCGTCCTGGAGACGCTGTGTTGCTTCGCAATCTGGGAGTCCCGGGAAAACATAAATTGGCTGACCGATGGAGAGATGGTGTATAAGAAATAGAATCTCAGATGCCTGGCCTCCCGGTCTATCGCATCAAGGACACTGAAGGCCGGGTAACTTTATGGCACCGTAATCATCTTCTCCCCATTCCACAAGTGGGAGTTGAGGAAGCAGAAATATTGGCCACACCACTGAACGGCGAGTCCAACTCTGAAAATCCGGAATATCCTATGGAAGGACCCTCTCAAAGGGATCCTCCCCACGGAGGGGCATCTCCCACAGGAGCTACGGGTAAAGGGCCCCGTAGGCCAACGCCTACTAAGGTGGCTCAAGCGAGCCAGCCTTTGGATCCACAAAGCCCGTGCTTTGTGCCGAACAGAGACTGTTCAGAGACATTTCTCCCCTCAAGGGAAGAGGCTGAGCCTCAGGACTGTACTTATTACTCCCCAGAGGGAGTTGCTGAAGAACAGCTCCGTAGGAGCCAAAGCATAAGGTACCCTCCAAACCGGGTAACCTATGATCAAATTGGGGCACCCCACTATGAGGCTCAGCAGTGGGCTCGCAGCAAAGTGCAGTCCGTCATTGTGATGTTCAATGAAATGTACAATCTAATGTAGAGCTGACGAGTTAAGATTGTATTTTATTGTTGCATTTTTATTATATAATGGTGCCATGCAAATTTTCATTATATAACTTCTGTACATAGTTATATTCAGTTGTGTCCCAAGCGAGGACGTTGGTTTTTTTTTACCAGGGGAGGATGTAGCCAGGTCCCCTCTGTCCCGCGCCCCCCCCCCCTCATTACCTCCGCTGCCAGGGGTCACTCGATAGACCCATCGGCACTTCTGGAGGGTGGGGGCCATGCAGGGAGCGCTGCAGGCACCCGTGCAGGGTGCCACCATCTTGAATAAGTCCGCACATGCGCAGTAGGCTCCGGCGGCCCCGATGAGTTGCGCATGCGCAGTGGCAGCCCGCGAAACCCTAGCCTACCAGGGAAGGCTCTTGGATGGGACTATGAGTCCCATGAGCCTTAGGGGACCCCACGTGATGCCAGGGAGCCAATAGGGCTTAGAATATCCCTGCTGAGGAGATTTTGATACATTTCGCACGCTGAAGGAGCCCACGTTAGTCAGGACCAGGAAGAGCTAGGGGAAGGAGGTGAGTGCAGGGGTCTGTGACCCACTGCATTAGGCCAGCAGCCCACTAGGCCCCAGTTAGGTCCTGAGCCCTTCACAGCTTGTGGTGCTACAGGGACAGGCCCTAGGTTAGGAACCTGTCACATTAGTACCAGTGTTAGATAGGGACACAGCGGACGCTGCGCTCCCCGAGAAGAGGTTTGGGCTCAAGCCTACGCCCAAAAAGACACAAACTATTTCCAGGGTGGGATCACCCCTGGCGGACCCTCGTTCAAGGAAGCACCGGATCACAGACGGGATCACCAAGTGGCGGATCCTTTTTGAAGCTGCTTGCAGGCCCGAGTGCAGGAGCACTCGGCAGGTACCCTTATAAGTGCACCAACAAATCATATATATTCTCACATAGTGGCAGTGCTGACCACGGGACAAAGCGGTTAACTGTGGACACGGTGTGGGGATATACACGGTGGTGGGTACAAGGTACGCTCCAAGTGGAGTGAATGACATTTGGTACTACGGTACAAGTTGTGGAGTTACCCCCTAGGGGGAGTATTATTATAAGTACACACTAGTGATTACTAAAGTGTGTGATAAGCATGTACAGTGTGTGATTATTCCTGCATATATATAAACTGGTTATATACATCTTCGTGTATGTACATATTGTATATGTGGGTCCTGTGTAGGCAACCTTCTACATTGCTAGAACCCTACACAGGTGGAGGCGCTGCAAACCAGATTGAGCCGAAGGACTCACCCCAGGTTCCCAACAAGCGGAGGCTCACGCCTCTTGTGAACCTACAGGTATATGCACCACACCTGGTAACACAGAGGTTTCCACCCACACAGACTATGGGCCTCATGCAGTAAGCCCCGATAAGGCTTTTTCGGCATTTTATAGCCGTTTTTTGCCCTCCTGATTCAGTAAGCCCCGATAAGTGGGAATTATCGGCAACTTTTCTTCCGAAAAAAAATTTTTCGCCACCCGGCTGCCGATAAGCCACTTATCGGGACTTTTTTTTCCCGCCTGAATTCAGTAAGCCCCGATCAGCTTTTCGGTGCTGATCGGCAGGCCAGATTGGAGATTTTATGGCCAATCCAGCCCGCCAACTAAAGTTGGCAACTTGCTGAAGGAGAAGCATCGGCAAGGGCGACACTTAGAAAAAATCAGCCCTTTTTCCTGCCTGTGATTGATGCCGGGGGTCTCCGGAGCTGATACCCGCACCGGAGCCCCCCGGCATGCATCCGAGGCAGGAAAAAGGCATTTAAAAGCCACTTCATTACCTTAGCGGCTAACCGCTAAGGCAATGAAGGGGTTAACCCACCGTGCCAGCGTTATTGTGGGTAGCGGGGATAGGTGAGGGGGGTATTTGGCCCTGGGTGTGAGTTTAGGACTTGCGGGGGGGTTGCGGGGGCACTTAACCCCTTCACGACCGTAGCAGTTAATACCGCTACGGTCGTGAAGGGGTTAAGGCCTCCCGCTACCCACCCGCAAGCCCTAAACTACCACCGTTGGGGCTAATACCCCTTTCACCCACCCCCACTAGCCACAATATTAAAAAAATACACACCCCAGCCCCACAATAACTACATAAATAAATAATTAAATATATATATATATATATATATATACCCAACAACACCTATACCCCCCTAACATACAGTATAGTAATGGGCAGAATGACTATTATCCACAAATGGATAATAGTGCAGTTGTCCATTTAAAATACATACACAACAATAAAGACTTTAAATACATATAGCACTCACCCATGTCCCACTGCCACGATGAAGGCCATCCTCATCTTCATCCTGCCCATGCCCCATCCGCTTCTGCAAAACAAACACAAGAATTACAACATCCAAATTAATGTCCCCTAACCCCTTAATCACCATAGCGGTTATTAACCGCTACAGTTATTAAGGGGTTAAGCCACCATCACCCACATACCCTCCCCCACAAAGCCCCCCAACCACCCTCACCCAATACCCACAGGGGAGTCCTACCAAATACCCTTGGGCCTAATACCCCCTCCCCCAGCACATACAGTACAATAATGTGCCAAATAACTATTATCCACATAGGGATAATACATTATTTGGCCATTATTAAACACATTCAATACCGTTAAAATGTAAAGAAAATTGTACTAACCTCATCAATAAGAAGTCTCCGTCGCCAGCATCATCCTTGGGGTCCGTTGCCAACATTATAAATAGCCACAACATTTGAATATCATTAACATAACACTGAACCCCTTAATCACCTTATCGGGTACTAACCTGAAAGGTAATTAAGGGGTGAAGCCATCCTGCAATGCCTACAACAGTTATGCATAACATCCTCAGTGAAATAAATACCCATTGCCTAACCAAATTCCATTTAATCATTCAATCTGTAGGCTCACATGCCTCATAAAACATTGCATTTACAGTGTATACATGTAGCATAACATGTAAACTGCATGTACACGCTGCAAATCAATGTTAACAATACAATAATCCCACTCAAATCGCCATACATCACAAGAAGTATATTATTTAATCCAATAAACTCACCATCAATGAATTACCACACATCACTTACATCCCTAAACAATTAAAATACCATCCATACCAATTACACAATGAACTAAAGCTATCCTAACAGAGAACAACTTCAAAACATAGAAAAACGTACACCAACAATTACAATATACTAAAGCAAGGCTTTCCATATCCTACTGTACGGCCTGGAAGCCCAAAACTTACATCTGTCTAAAAATAAAATACATTTAGCACACATCAATGCATAGCCACAATGATTAACAATACAGAATAAGAAGCTTTAACAACACTATCATTTCTTACCCTGTATATATATCTGTACACATACATACAGACATACATACAGTGGGAAGAAATGATATGCATTATAAAAAATGAAAACATGAAAAAGCAACAAAAAAAACAGTTACATTAAGAACATTTCTTTATTTAACTTACCATTACTTGCCCCCACCGACTCCCGTTGATCAGCTTACTCACGAACCAATCCACGACACCATCCACGACACCATCCAGGAACAAATCCACGAACCAAACCAGGAACCAATCCAAGAACAAGTGCAGGAACCAATCCAGGAACCAAGCCACGAAGAAATCCACGAAACAATCCACGACACGATCCAGGAACACGAAACCATAAAAGAAAAAAACATAACAAATTAAACATTAAAATAATAAAACATGACAATCAAGGGTTGTACTAGTTTTATTCTTAGTGAATCTGTATTAAAATACCTTGTTCCGGGGTCTTCTTGACGTCCGGTGCCACACCCTGGTCTTCAATCTTCAGGAGGAGGTCCGTCCTCCTCGGCGTCTGCCTTCAAAATGAGACGACATAGGCTTTTAAAGGCCTATGACGTCACATTTGTCGTCATATGGTTCCCACGGCCCTGATTGGGCCGTGAAAACCATGTGTTTTGGCCGATGTAAAAAAATTTGATGACGTCACTTAAAGGCAATGCCAGCACAGCCAATCAGAATGGCTTTGCTGCTATTGCCTTTAAGAAAACGTCATGAAATGACACATGGCCGGACTCACATGGTACTTGAACCCATCAGAGTAGGGATGGAGTTTCCACGCTCTGATTGGCTGGCTTACCATGTGAGTCCGGCCATGTGTCATTTCATGACGTTTTCTTAAAGGCAATAGCAGCAAAGCCATTCTGATTGGCTGTGCTGGCATTGCCTTTAAGTGACGTCATCAAATTTTTTTACATCGGCCAAAACACATGGTTTTCACGGCCCAATCAGGGCCGTGGGAACCATATGACGACAAATGTGACGTCATAGGCCTTTAAAAGCCTATGTCGTCTCATTTTGAAGGCAGACGCCGAGGAGGACGGACCTCCTCCTGAAGATTGAAGACCAGGGCGTGGCACCGGACGTCAAGAAGACCCCGGAACAAGGTATTTTAATACAGATTCACTAAGAATAAAACTAGTACAACCCTTGATTGTCATGTTTTATTATTTTAATGTTTAATTTGTTATGTTTTTTTCTTTTATGGTTTCCTGTTCCTGGATCGTGTCGTGGATTGTTTCGTGGATTTCTTCGTTGCTTGGTTCCTGGATTGGTTCCTGCACTTGTTCTTGGATTGGTTCCTGGTTTGGTTCGTGGATTTGTTCCTGGATGGTGTCGTGGATGGTGTCGTGGATTGGTTCGTGAGTAAGCTGATCAACGGGAGTCGGTGGGGGCAAGTAATGGTAAGTTAAATAAAGAAATGTTCTTAATGTAACTGTTTTTTTTGTTGCTTTTTCATGTTTTCATTTTTTATAATGCATATCATTTCTTCCCACTGTATGTATGTCTGTATGTATGTGTACAGATATATATACAGGGTAAGAAATGATAGTGTTGTTAAAGCTTCTTATTCTGTATTGTTAATCATTGTGGCTATGCATTGATGTGTGCTAAATGTATTTTATTTTTAGACAGATGTAAGTTTTGGGCTTCCAGGCCGTACAGTAGGATATGGAAAGCCTTGCTTTAGTATATTGTAATTGTTGGTGTACGTTTTTCTATGTTTTGAAGTTGTTCTCTGTTAGGATAGCTTTAGTTCATTGTGTAATTGGTATGGATGGTATTTTAATTGTTTAGGGATGTAAGTGATGTGTGGTAATTCATTGATGGTGAGTTTATTGGATTAAATAATATACTTCTTGTGATGTATGGCGATTTGAGTGGGATTATTGTATTGTTAACATTGATTTGCAGCGTGTACATGCAGTTTACATGTTATGCTACATGTATACACTGTAAATGCAATGTTTTATGAGGCATGTGAGCCTACAGATTGAATGATTAAATGGAATTTGGTTAGGCAATGGGTATTTATTTCACTGAGGATGTTATGCATAACTGTTGTAGGCATTGCAGGATGGCTTCACCCCTTAATTACCTTTCAGGTTAGTACCCGATAAGGTGATTAAGGGGTTCAGTGTTATGTTAATGATATTCAAATGTTGTGGCTATTTATAATGTTGGCAACGGACCCCAAGGATGATGCTGGCGACGGAGACTTCTTATTGATGAGGTTAGTACAATTTTCTTTACATTTTAACGGTATTGAATGTGTTTAATAATGGCCAAATAATGTATTATCCCTATGTGGATAATAGTTATTTGGCACATTATTGTACTGTATGTGCTGGGGGAGGGGGTATTAGGCCCAAGGGTATTTGTTAGGACTCCCCTGTGGGTATTGGATGAGGGTGGTTGGGGGGCTTTGTGGGGGAGGGTATGTGGGTGATGGTGGCTTAACCCCTTAATAACTGTAGCGGTTAATAACCGCTATGGTGATTAAGGGGTTAGGGGACATTAATTTGGATGTTGTAATTCTTGTGTTTGTTTTGCAGAAGCGGATGGGGCATGGGCAGGATGAAGATGAGGATGGCCTTCATCGTGGCAGTGGGACATGGGTGAGTGCTATATGTATTTAAAGTCTTTATTGTTGTGTATGTATTTTAAATGGACAACTGCACTATTATCCATTTGTGGATAATAGTCATTCTGCCCATTACTATACTGTATGTTGTGTATTGCTGCTATGTTTATTGGGGGCATTTGTCCCCAATAAACATGCTACTATGCGTTAACCCCTTCATTGCCTTAGCGGCTATCCGCTATGGTAATGAAGCAGCATTAATATATTTTAATAATATTGTGCGGAAGCAGGAGGCCCCCTGAGCTGAAGCGCATTTATTTGTGGCTCAGAGACCCCCAGACTCCCGAGTTACAGGCCCCGGTTTGGGCCATCGGTTACAGTGTGGACGCCATGTTTATTGCGGGGACGCTATAAACATGGCGGCGACACTGCCACCCGATGACACATACCGGGGCCTGTAACTCGGGAAGCAGGGGGTCCCTGCTCCACAAAGCAATGCGGTTCAGCTCAGGGGACCCCCTGCTCACTGTACAGTATAATTAAAAAGACATTCATGCTGCTTCATTACCGTTGCACATAGCCGCCAAGGTAAGGAACGAGTCTTTATTGATGTGTGTGTGTTTTATTTATACTGTACATGTGCAGAGGGTCTCCGGAGCAGAACCGCGTTGGTTTGAGGTCCGGGGACCCCCTGCCCCCCGAGATACAGGCCCCTTTATGGGGTGCCCGTATCCCTCTGGTTTGTTTACAGGTCGCGGTCACGTGATCGGGACCTTGAAACGCCGAGGGATACCGGCACCTCATAAAGGGGCCTGTATCTCGGGGGGCAGGGGGTCCCCGGACCTCAAACCAACGCGGTTCAGCTCCGAAGACCCCCTGCACATGTACACTATGAGTAAAAGTTGTTTTTAAATACTTTTTTTGGTGCCGATTTTGCGCTGAGAGAGCGGCTTGTCTCTCTCAGCTGCAAACATCTATCGGCACCAAAGGCTTATCGGGAGCCTTATCGGGAGCCAGGCTGTATCGCCACAGGTCATCGGCAGCTTTGCTTTCGCAGTGCTTCGGCAGGGATCGGAAGGATTCGGCCCTTACTGAATACTGCGAGGGCAAATCGCCAAAAAAAGGCCGATCCCCCACCTATCCGCCACACTTGGTGAAAAGATTTTATCGGGCCTTACTGCATGAGGCCCTACAGTAGCGACATACTTTATTAAAGTAAATGCCGGCGGCATGCCGGGATCTACCCCAGCTGCCGCCAGTCAGAAACGCGCGCCGCCGCGTTTCCCCCACGCACCCCCCCTCCACATCGCACGCAATTACCCCCCCAAAGACACCCCGAACCCGGCTTCTACTCTGCCCCTCTGCTTCCCCGCACCCCCGCTTACCTAGATTTGAACTCCAGGGGTGTCGGGGAAGCCTGGGGAAGCCGGGGAAGACGGGGAAGCCGGGCGCGCTTGTGACCGTGACGTCACAGTGCGCCGCCACGCGCCGCGGCTACCCGCTTCCCAGCCTCATTCAGCCAGCGGCATTTGCTCGAATAAGAGCTGCCGCTGCTGTATATCTGTGCTTGGGATAGAAGGAATACCCGTTACATGTACAAAGATTTGTACTTTTTTTGCATACAAATGTGCTCTGCTGAGCAAGCTGAGATGCAGTGCCTTTTTAAAAACTGCTTATTTATATACTTTACTAATTTTGTGATATTTCACATGAAACAAATGAAAGGTTATGTGTGGCATTAGGGTGGCTCCTACAGTATTCTTAAAATTCTCCTCATGGTTCCTGGTTGTAGCAAGTGGGACCTATTAGGTAAAGTCCAGTATTGGTCACACATTTTTATAACCTAGACTATTTCAGGAAATTAATTTATGCGAAACTCAGAATTAACCCATGGTGTGCATATAATGGTGACCACACATGCTGAGCATGATTGATTTACATGCTCCCTCTTGCAAAAGGGAGAAACACAAGCATTTTGTATAGCTTTGTCCATAGTTGTGCTCGTATACATTGTCTTTTATAATTGGGCTGCCTAATGCATAAACAAGTGTCCCCAAATAGTCAGCTTGATACCCTTACATGTGGAGACAAATTACCTACTCACCTGTTCAAAACAAAATTGCAAAGTATAGGGGAAAAAAACAGCTAAAAGCTACCTTCTAGAATGTCAAACTTGCTGAACAAGTACTGCTATGCTTCCAAGTTTCAGGAATCCAGACAAGAATGTTAAAATGGAAAGCTGTGCTGGCATACACAGCAATAAATCAGTCCAGCAGGAAATTCTTTTTAAACGGACACCTGTTAGAAGGTAAATAGACATGCTGTGGGTAGAATATGAATATATGGCATTAAAAAGGAAAACACAGCAACACAGTCATCTTCTTCTTTCATATGACAGATGCAGATGTAGAGTAGTAACCATCATTTTACATGTACAGTAGGCAGTTAAGACAGGGAATTGCATCAGGTGAAGCAGAGTGCATTGCTGTGATGCCTCCTTTGTATTTTTAAAGTAGACATTTAGCGGTGTGACCACGGTCGCACAGTAGTCTTTAATTTTCAATTTGTGTCTCAAGTATACGCTTCTGCCAGACTTGGGGTGCACTTTGGGGATGCCCATGAACTTCCCGAAAGATTGAACCCAGGATTCTTTGGCATCTGTTTTTCACAAGTTGTTTGGTTGTTACTTCTTGTGAAATCCATTCAGCTTTTCTTTTCTTTATCAGGATTGAAGTGTCTGAAGGTAATGCACGTTGGTCAAAAATGTTTTTACATCATTTCAAGCAGTGGGGACATATATTAATCAAAAGAGAAGGGATTGTTTTCCTCAACTGTCACTGCACTTCCTCGGGTGTTGCAGCATGGCGTTTTACAGTATGGATAAAGAAGCAATGTGCAACAGTATGGACAGCCAGGTAAATAGCATCAAATTGAGGGAATGTTTAATAATAGGTATCAGCAAAACTATTACTAAGCATTGCAGTGGTATTGTCTTCATTCTCAGTATAAACATGTACTTTATATATCATATGGCAATTGCGTTTAATTTTATCCAGCTGCGCATAATCATTTTAGAGCTATAGTCAGCAATATTAAACCTGAACCTGCAGTGAACTGAAAATGTGGTATTTTTGGTTACAAATTCCAAAAACTGGTCTAAAATAAAACATAATGTAGTAAACTTTTTTTTAAGCATATTGATATCACTATTTCCTTCCCATATATTATTTTATGAACAGTCACCTCATTCTTGCACTTCATTATTATTAAATATTTCCAATATTTCGAAATGTGTAATAAATGTCAGATAGCCACACACACAATATATTACTGACAGCAAAGCCCCTGAAAATAGACACTCGTGTGTTTGCCACTTTTAGATTTCTATTTATTTTACATTGACTCCCTAGAGCTGTTGCCTGTTGCATTACACAGCGTGTACAGCTAAACCTGTGGAAATGATCCCAGAATCAGTGGGTCCATACAAAGATAGCTGTTTCATCCTTCTAGCCTCATCAGTGTTAGCTTGGTCTGTAACACTAGTAGTGTTTGCATTCCAAATCAGGCACAAATACAGTAGGTCATAGTGGGTAGAAAATGGCAAAAGTGCACCCATGTACAAAGTACATGAAAGACAGTGAACCTGTGAATATTTCTCATTGTCTTCCACAGATCCACAAACAGTTTCATGTACCCTGTTGTCGCATGTCATAGAGCAGTTACATTCCAGACAGAAATTCTGGATAGTCATCCAAATAAGCACGTTTTTAGCTTCTTATCTATTTTTATATGTGCTCTCTACAGGCGGCGTAGCCAACACCAGTCCTCAAGAGTTATTAACAGGTCAGGTTTTCAGGATATCCTTGCTTCAGGACAGGTAGCTCAATTCAGTGGCTCCATTCCACGGGCAGCCTGTCTATCTCTGGTGATGTTGCCAGGGACATGTGACTGAGAGCTTAAGAGAGCTCTGTAAGAGCTAACTATAATTCAATCAGCTCCCTTTCACCCTAGCTGACCTTGGGAGGTCCCTCCCATAAGATCATGAATGCATTAGGCCGTGCCACCGGCGAAAATTATGTTTCACCGGGCGGCGGGGTCACGGGATTCCGGCAATTTGATTTGTTCAAGGGCAGTCACGTGACGCGACAGCCCTTTAAAAATCAAATTTTGCCTGCTTCCAGTTTCCGCGACAGCGGCGTCGCTCCTTCGCTTTGTCGCCATTGCGCGCACTATAAGCACACGTGGCGACAATGTATTTGTTTTCGGGCGACGTCGCGCCGCCGGTACTATAAGCGCGGCCTTATACTCGATGGATTCCAGAGAGAACAGGTATGTATAGAACCTCCATGCCCAGTCTCTGATGCTCTCCAGGTCCATAAGTGGGGAACTATCCTCCACAAGCAAGCAAGTGATGTGCTTGTGGTTTCACCTTTTTTTCTTCAGTGCATAAGAGGTGCAACCCGTGATCATTCTCCTGAAGGAAGCTGACATGGGAGTGCACCTATAGCCCCCCTCGCCCCCCGAGCTTGCTGTTCTTCCAAGTTTTGGAGAGTGCATTTCCTCTCCATGTACACACTCTGCAGGGGTTGGTCCCCTGATGCACACACCCACTTCTTGAGATTGAGCACTTCCCTCCTAAGGGCCTTTAGCCCATCATCATGCTTTCTGCTAGCATCTTTGGCATACTCCTGGCACATGAGGCAGTCGAATCTAGCCCACGTCCCACTAACGATCAAATCCCTCATCTCACACTCCATTCTACTCCTCACTTTTAAAGCTTTACACTCTTCTGCCCCTTCTTACATCTCAGCCCAAATTTCTCGTTATGCACCATCCAGACTCTTGCGTTCTTCTCAAGGATGTCTTCTTTCTACCCCCTTTGTATCTAAAGCCCTCTCCCGTCTTAAACCCTTTTCACTGACTGCCCCACACCTCTGGAATGCCCTTCCCCTCAGTACCCAACTTGCACCCTCTCTATCCACCTTTATGACCCACCTTAAGACACACTTGCTTAAAGAAGCATATGAATAGCACTGTGGATATTCTGAACACATGATACATAAAGCTTGGCCCCCTGCAGACGCACTTACCAGAACTCCCGCCTACTATCTCTGTACATTCTCCCTACCTACCAATTAGACTGTAAGCTCCTCGGGGCAGGGACTCCTCTTCCTTAATGTTACTTTTATGTCTAAAGCACTTATTCCCATGCTCTGTTATTTATTTGATTACCACATGTATTACTACTGTGAAGCGCTATGTACATTAATGGCGCTATATAAATAAAGACATACAATACAATACAATACTAATACATTGCAAATACCGCCCTGTAACCTCACCAGGCTGTCCAAAACTCCTGAACCAATGTCACAAACCCCTTGTCCTCCAAAAACAGGCTGTTAAAGTGCCAATAGATGATCAAGGGCACTGCTGATATTAGTGCCACAGTCATGTAAGCACAAATATGGTCCATGATCGGCGCTAGCCATATAGCACTGGACTGGGCTCACAACAAGCTTTGGCTGGATATATACATCCTTTTGATCCTTTTGATCCGGGACCATTATATATCCGTTCATTCCACACCCTTATGTAGG
The DNA here is from genome assembly GCF_040206685.1 of Ascaphus truei. Lineage (NCBI taxonomy): Eukaryota > Metazoa > Chordata > Amphibia > Anura > Ascaphidae > Ascaphus > Ascaphus truei. Next base: position 33,438,301 of record NC_134485.1, on the reverse strand, counting down.
TGAACTCAGTGGGATGTTGTTCTTTCCAGATGTAAACTCGGGAGTTGCGGATGATGATCTCCTCCAGGGCCAATGCAGAGTGGGGGAACACTGTCCCATTGCAGTTTAGAGCCTCAAGGGTGTAGTTATAATCACGCCTGAGTACCATAAATTGTGGTCTTTTTTAAAGGAGGTACTGCAAGAAAACATGCAGATGATACAATGTTTCTGGCCATTTGAGCCTTTCTAAGTGAATACAAAATGAAACAAAATAAGATCATCATGCCTTATGTACCCCACCAAATGCAATCAGGATACATTACATCCACGCCTAGAGAGTCCAGTAGGGATTCACACGCTAGGACTCCGTTCATATCCAAATTCACTAATGCTTCTAAATGTTTTGAGACAATGGAGGATCTTTTCCAGTGACATCACACTGTCTTCATTATTTAAAGAACCACCTTTATTTGCTTTTAATAAGGGAGAGAAACATTAAAGATCATTTGGTAAAAGCATTCAAGAGTTTGAGTACACAAAGTTTTTTGAGCACACAAAAATTGGGGACCTATCCTTGCTTAAATTGCATTCATTGTAACTCAGTGATAAGGGGCTCTACTTTAAACACCCTAAAACAGGAAGAACAATGCAATTTAAAAAAAATTGACATGGGATTCCAACTTTGTTATTTACCTCCTATGGTGTCCTTGTGCTAAAGTATATACAGTAATGGTAAAATAATTAGACCAATTAAGAAAAGAATTGCACAACATACATTTTCTATTAGACAGGCGCTTCAGTCACCTTTTATTATTCCTAAAGATTCCCCAGTGGCTAAGCATTTTTTAGAAGCTAAACATAATGTTTCCATTACGTTTTCAACTTATTGATCATGTAACACCTTTTAGGAGAGGAGAATATAGAGAAAAACCTCCTCTTGAGGTGTGACTAAATAGATTAATGAATTGTATTGTTTATCACCAAAGTGTATGAATGATATTATGATTTCAGACCATTTTTGTGGAAAAAATTAAACTAGTTGCAATATGGCTAGCTGTGACTGCGCCTTCTGTGAGCGTGTTAGCTAAGATCTTGAGGTACCTGAGTGATTTTATGTCCTGAGTTAATATCTTCTATTTATGAATTGGACATTCTGTAGTGATATGTATAAATTATAAGTAAGTCTACTTTTATGGAGAATGTTTCATGTATATTTTGTTGGTTTATCACTTTGTTTAATATTGCAAGCCACTTATGTTTGTCTCCATATTTGATGTATTCACCTCACTTATCTACATTTTCCCTAGAGGGAGTTTGTTCTCTAGTCATATAGTTTATGTTGTTTGCGTTGAATATGTAATCATACTGTATGGAACGCAATGTTTAACGGATAATGCAATCACGCCTAGTTGATTAGCTGACAGCCTTTGCGTAAAATACATCTTACTTCCGGTTTAAGCCGGTACTGTTTGGGAGACACCTAGGCCTGGATGTCATTTATCCTGATAGCATCTAGTGGGGTATACAGTATAAGACACAATGGTATGTTATTTTGTTTATTCACCTACCTGACGAAGAGCAAGAGTGGCCTGAAACATTGTATCATCTGCATGTTATCTTTCACAAATTAATATGCCACCATTTGTGTGAGCATGTTCTTTGACAGGATTTTTGTTGAAAAAATAGTTTTTCCAATTTTTGGGTACTGCCACATTCTCTATTTGTTCATTATTATCTGCAATGACCAAGGTCACAGTTATGAAATGTACAACTGTAGGAAATAAATAATAATACTTGTTTTTAACTTGTTGGTAAAGAGACATTTTTACTAAGTGTTTTAAAACAATTACTTTAAAATCTCCATACTATAGTCCACTTTTCTCCCTATCTGTGTGATGTTCTCAATACCAACCAATATAATCTTATCTTTTATATAGTTTAATAAAGTATACCTTAAAGTGCTCACCAGTCCACATCTATAAAAAATAATGTTCTGCTCTCTAAAACATTTAAAGCATGTCAAAAGGCCAGAGACATCCTTTAGATCTGTCAACAACTGAAGAGAGGGAATTTCTCAGTTACCACTATGAATGTGTAAAGCTAAACTGTCTACGATTTATTACCCTTCAATGTAACATTCCATTAGATGCAATGTATATACTATATATTCATGTTTCAACTGTTGCTTTAATGTGGGTAAACTAAAGTATATTAAAACTGTGATAAGTCCTTCCAAAATAGTTTCCCCATTGGCATGCAACATTTGTGCATGAAATCTTTCAGTTGCAGAATATCCAAATATACCTAACAGCTAAACTCCTCGTGTGACCAGATGCCAAGAAATGTATGGCCTTTTCATCTCCAGAGTTAATGTTAGAAATAGCATCAAAATAGGATATTGTGTGTTTATCGACAAAGGGGCCTATTCTATAAAATTCCAATAACTAACTCATTGAGGATTTTGAGCAGTTCACGAACGATTTGGCAAGGTTGGTATTCAGAAAGCTCAGATGACCTGCCAATCTCGTTTGGGAAGTGTATCTCCCTGAGTGGTCTTGCTCCTGCTCAAACACACCGAGTGGGAGCTGGAAAACGACTCCAACTTGCATTTTTTATAAAATCACCCTATTCTAGTACCTTAGATGAGATTATCAAGGCACTAACCTACCGAGCTTCTCGCAAATTTAATCTCGCCACCCCAAATGGGATTTGCGAGTAGGACTTAGAAAAAAAATGTATTTTTACTGCATAGGATTGAAGCCGGGAGTCTCTGGAGCTGATACACATTAATACCAGCTCCTATGCAATAAAAATACATTTACAGGCAGCTTCATAATATATATTTTCTTTAACTTTGCATGCAATGTCTTGTATATAATGTATTCCCTGTTCATTTATGTAACTGTATTTGTAACCATGTATTATTTGTCTTAACTCTATGCCCAGGACATACTTGAAAACGAGAGGTAACTCTCAATGTATTACTTCCTGGTAAAATATTTTATAAATAAAAATAAATAAATTACCTTAGCGGCTATCCGCATATTTCACCCACTATGGTAGTGAAGGTGTTAACTCCTCCCACAACCTTCCCGGCAGTCATTACCACCCATCCTGGTGCAGCTAACCTCTTCACCCACCCTCTGTATCCCCAAGAAACTACATACTCAGGGTTAACCCCTTCATTGTTTTAGCGTCTAGCCGCTAAGGTAATGAAGCTGTTTTTTTTTTAAATTTTAATAACAGTGTACTGTCGCAGGGGGTCTCCAGAGCAGAACTGCATTAATTTCAGGTCTGGGAACCCCCTGTTTCCCGAGTTACAGGCCCCTGCTATGGGGTGCCGGTATCCCTGCAGCCATGTTTAAATCTCCCACGTCACGTGACCGGGACATTTAAATGCCCAGGAGATACGAGCACCCCATACTAGGGCCTGTATTTCAGGAAGCAGGGGGTCCCTAGACCTGAAATAAATGTGGTTCTGCAGGGAGATGCGACTCTCTCTGTGCCGCTCTCTCTTTGCAGCTCTTACAGACTATGGCCAGAACGCATGGTGGAGAACTTAGAAAGAGGCTGAGATACCATCGCTGCTGTCCCGTACGGTATTGGCATTTTCCTACCTCACGGTTTGAGACTAGTGGTAATGATTTCATATTCTTTCTGAATACTGTGATAGAACAAATGACAAACCATTCGATGGGGTCATGCCAAACCATTTGAGATGGCAGAAATTTTGCTGAAGGTGTTTACCCTGGTAAGACCCAGTACTTGGGCTCTTCTGAGGACACCTACTGACAGAGGGTCCAGCAGGCATTACAATACCCAGCTGTATTTCCCTTACTCTCTTCCTCTATGCATCTGTTGTTTCTTCTGGAGAAAAGGATCCCTCCTCCCACCAATGATCCACTATATCCCTATCTACTAAGAGGAACCTAGTGCGATTCAGTGATGGGAAATACTCCTGGAATAATGGATCCCACCATTTGCGTACCTCCACTTGGGAGACCATAGAAGAAGATGACTCATCCTCAGTGTTTATCCTGTATTACACACCTGATGTCTCAGACCTACAGGACGAAGAGCAACTGGGCTTATTCTTAAACATTTCTCAATAAGACGTTGGGTTCTTAACCGAGATCCTACTGGACGTAGGAATCTCACCGCTCAGACCCCTCGTCAGAATCCACCCAGTCCCGGTAATCAGATGAGGGCTTGGGGATCTTATTTTTACCCAGGGACCCGTGGTGACTGTATCAGGAACCCGAACTACTGTAGATGGGGCTGGGCATGGGCATGGGCAATGGTAACAGGGGGTGGGGCCTTGAAATCAACAGTGTCCAGGGTAAAGTCCTTACTGCGGCCAGCTTTAAGCTAACAAATGCCGTAATTTTCCGGGGCTTTCTTCGGCTGGCGTCGAACTTGGCCGCGCGCCAGCCGCATCTTCCCTTCCTCCCTTCCTCCAGTCCACGACCCCTGGCTGCTCTGCCTCTGCTTCCCCTGATCCCCCACATCCCCCACACATACAGCGTGATCCCCAGCATCACGGATGCCTTCGGGATGCCGGCGGAACAGAGGCAAGGGAGGCAACGGAGGCAATGGAGGCAACAGTGCTGCGTGGCCGCGAGGCACGCATCTGGGAAAATACTTGCCTGCACGCGGTTTTAAATTACCCATGGTGGCGGCCGCTTTAGACTCAGGGTGGCCGCCAGTGTAGCTTTGGCTAGACGGCCTACTGCATTTGCAGTCTTGTGGGACACTGGTTCCACAGGCCACCTCTTCACTTGGCCCACAAGCTTTAAAATGGTGTCTTCCATCTCTTGCTTGGAGAAAGCGGCACTGAACAGAGCAGGCTCCTTGAAAATCCATCCGTTCCAGAGGTCGCCTCGAGGATGACGTCATCAGATGAAGAAATTGCAGGATCGCGGTACAGGTCCAAGTCCTGCACCAGAAGTATGGCATCCGCAGGGTGAGGTTCCGGAAGGCCGGTGCGGCCCTCCCCTCGGAAGTAAGTGCCCGGCAAGGCCTCTTCTTTGGATTCTTCCGTCGCAGACTGCAAGGAGTAAGGGGGTGGTTCCTCACCGCTCTGCTGGCTCACGATCGTCATCGGGTCATCCAGAACCATGTTGGTACTGCTTCCATTGCACTGGGCACTGCTGTAACTCGTAGCTCACCACAAACGAGGCGCAACCGCGGGCCTGAAGTAGGAATTAGTATAGAATGCTGACCACAACCGCAAGAGCGCTTCTAGAGTGTAGGATAGTCTTGCAAGCTGGATCATTGTTATAGAAAGCAGCAAAAACATGGAACTTGCCGGGTCTAGGAGCGGAGAGTAGCGGATCGTTGGGGTACATAGCTCGAGTCAGGATTGGAGAAGGTAGAGACATCGTATTGCCAAAGCCAGGGTCAGTGCAGTAGAGAGCAGGATCGTTGTATTTCAAGTCAAGGTCAGTGCAGGAGAGTACCACAGAGTTCCAGCTCCAAAGCAGGGTCAGGCAGCAAGGTAGGTAGCAAACAGACAGGATGCAGTGAGATTAAGCATCACAAAACAGGAGTTATGCTCGGCAAGTCCGGAGAGAACTGACAAGGTATTTAAGGAACTCCCATCCAATGGGAGGCATCAGGAAGTGTCGGAAGCCTCACTGATAGGCTGCTGGATCATGCAGATGAGTCCTATTATGCAGCCGTTTAGGAGTGGGAGTGATACCTCTATAAGGTGCGCCCCGTGCGCAAACCACGCAACGTGTTGGCAACCCAGTTGCGTGCCACCCACGAGCATCACGATACCTGCAACAGAGCAGGAGCGGAGACCGGAGGCGGGACTCCAGACAAGTGGGGAGGAGCATGTTCGGTTGTTGAGCCGCATACCTCCATCGTCAGGGTGGGGGCGGAGACCAGAGGCGGGACCCGATAAGTGAGGGGAGGTACATGTGCGGCTGCGCCATGTACCTCCGTCATCAGAGTGGGGGCGGGAACCAGAGATGCCCTCCATGGTTGTCCCTGAGACCTGATGGATAGGTGAGGGTTAAGGGGACAGAACCGGCAGAGTGGCGAATCCTCACAACCAGGGTAAAGAGAATAGTCCAGGCACATGGTCTTATCACAAAGTAGAAAATTTAATCCAGCATAAATCCAATGTTTCGGCTGCACACAGGCAGCCTTTACCTATCTAAGTGCTAAGTGTAAGGGGTATTTAAGGGATTATAGCATTGTTTAGTATCAGCTCTCACCTTGACAAAGGCTGCCTGTGTGCAGCCGAAACGTTGGATTTATGCTGGATTAAATTTTCTATTTTGTGATAAGACCGTGTGCCTGGACTATTCTCTTTGCCCTGATAACACTTGGGGACCTAGTAGGACGACCCCCCTTGGTCTGTGGGCACCGGCAGGTGAAATTATAGTGCTTCATTGATCATGTGCCAGATCACCTCTTTCTATTGAATCCTCACAACCGCCATGGCCGTGGGACTTCTCCGCGGTTCTGGACGCACCAGCACTCACCGTGTGGTGGTCTCTGGACTTTGTCGCTCTACTTTGAAGGTAGGTGGCTCTTTGTCCTCAGCTTTACGATGGTGGTCCGCCGGTTGGCGTATTAACATGGACCTAGAGTTATCGTCAGCTTCCGATGAGGTTGGTAAGGGCTGCTCCGCCGGGGACATATATCTTGGTCCTGCATTTTGGTGGGCCTCAATCGGATGAAAGCTGTCTGGCTCCGATTTCACCATGGGACCTGCTTTCATCACTCTTGGGCCTGTCACCCCAGCCAGTGGTCTTTGGGTTCCAGCCTCAGGAACAGGGGTGCATGGACCCACTGGAACAACTATTTGGGCGCACAGGCCCTTGGTGTTGGTAGTCTTAAGGCCTTTTTCCACCTCTATTAGCGTAGCAGTGGGGCCTTCAGTCTGGATACCAATGACTGGTAACGGCACTACCGGCCACAAATAATAAGTGCCGCACTGCAGGCAGCGAGCCATAGTACTGGGCTCACCACCGGGTGTTCTGCATTGGGAGCACAGGCACCGCAGGAATTCTTGACCCGCCACCTCAACCAACAGGAAGCCTCCTGGGAGTGGGTAAGTGTACAAACGACATTCAGCCATTCTATAGTTAGGCAAGGCAAAGTTGAGCAGGATCCTGAGTAGCGTAGCTCTGTCTCATTTGCTATCTCCAAGGAACTGAGGGCGCGGCAGCTCACATCCGACAATGGATAAAGATTTTTTTTCTACATAAATGTCACAAAAATTAGTACAAGAAATGAGGGAGACGGGGAAGAGATAGGGGGATGAAGTAGAAAGGAGGAAGAGGGGATGCGGGAGAAAAGAGGGAGAGGGGATAATGGAGAAAGGAGGGAACCGAAACAAAAATATTACATAGTTACATAGTAGATGAGATTGAAAAAAGACTTACAGCCGTGGCCCCTTTTATTCTCCAACATCTCCGAATTTTTTCGGGGATTTTTTCCGAATGCCACGCTCTTCACCTCACTTCACCACGTTCATGCCGCATTCATACCGCATTCACGTTCATGCATTCAATATTACGAGCGCTACAATACCGGAACATATTCCAGAAAAAAAACAATACTGCATCTGCCCACGGCTATCAGAGTTGCGCCAATACGGCTGCATTAGGATAAAGGCAGCCGCAGCTGTACGTCCATCAAGTTCAACCTATGCTAAATTTAGACAACAGATACTTTATCCTATATCTATACTTACTTATTGATCCAGAGGAAGGCAAACAAAAAACCCCAAAGTCATATAATCCAATTCTATCTCATAAGGGGAAAAATAAATTCCTTCCTGACTCCAAGAATTGGCAATCGGATTAATCCCTGGATCAACATTCTTCCTAAGTTTACTTATTTGGTACTGTATATCCCTGTATAACTTTCCTTTCTAAAAAGACGTCCAACCTTTTTTGAACAAATTTATTGTATCTGCCATTACTGTCTCCATGGGTAATGAATTCCACTTTTTAACTGCCCTTACTGTAAAGAATCCTTTCCTTTGTTGCTGGTGAAATCTCATTTCTTTAAACCTAAAGGGATGGCCCGAGAGATTTGTACTGCCCTTGGGATGAATAGTTCGTTTGAAAGCTCCTTGTACTGTCCCTGAATATATTTGTATATAATTATCATATCCCCTCTTAGACGCCTCTTTTCTAATGTAAATAAATCTAAATAAGCTAGCCTCTCCTCAAAAGATAGATTGTCCATCCCCTTTATTAATTTGGTGACTCTTCTCTGCACTCTCTCTAGTTCCAGAATGTCTTTTCTAAGGAGTGGCGCCCAAAATTGTATTCCATACTCAAGGAATGGAAGTCTTACTAATGCTCTGTAAAGGGGCATAATTATGTTTACTTCCCTTCCATCCATTGCCTGTTTGTTGCTAAATAAGATCTTGTTTGCCTTTGCAGCTACTGCGTGACTTTGGGCACTATTGCTAAGCCTGCTGTCTACAAGCACTCCTAAATCCTTCTCCATCAAGGATTCCCCCAATTTATCCCCATTTAATGTGTAAGTCACCAGTTTATTCTTGCATCCTAAATGCATAACCTTATATTTATCTGTATTTAACCTCATCTGCCATTTACCTGACCACGTTTCCAGTCTCTCCAAGTCCTTCTGGAGAGAAATTACATCCGGCTCTGATTCTACTACCTTAAACAATTTAGTACTGTATGATCAGAAAAGATGGAGACTTTGCTCTCGATACCAACCTCATGGTCATTAATAAACAAGTTACAAAGCAGGGGTCCCAGAAACGATCCCTGAGGTACTCCACTCACGACTTTAGCCCAACCTGAAAAAGTTCCATTTATGACAACCCTCTGTTGTCTATCCTTCAACCAGTTTTCAATTCAGGTGCATACATTACTACTGAGTCCAATTTGCTTTATTTTGTACACCAACCTCTTATTGGGACCGTATCAAAAGCTTTTGCAAAATCTAAGTAGACCACATCAACTGCATTACCCTGGTCTAAATTCCTACTTACCTCCTCAAAGAAACAAATAAGGTTAGTTTGGCATGATCTATCCTTCATAAATCCATGCTGACTATTACTAATGATTTTGTTTTCCATTAGCTATTCCTGAATATTATCCCGTATTAAACCTTCAAGTAGTTTCCCACTTATGAAGTCAGGCTTACAGGTCTGTAATCCCTTGGTTGTGATCTAGCTCCCTTTTTAAATATAGGCACCACATCTGCTTTACGCCAATCTTGTGGTACTTAGCCTGTGGAAATGGAGTCCTTGAATATTAAATATAATGGTTTGGCTATTACTGAACTTAACTCCTTGAGAACTCTTGGATGTATACCATAGGGGCTAGGTGCCTTATTTACTTTATTTTTTTCAAGCCGCTTATGTACCTCTTCCTCAGTTAACCAATTGTTCATTAATATGGAGGTTGTGGCTTCCTCCTGTAGCACTACTATTGAAATTGATTTTTCCCTAGTAAACACAGAGGCAAAGAATTTGTTTAATATTTCTGCTTTTTCCTTATCTCCAATAATCTGCCTACCCATCTCACACTGAAAGGGTCCTATATTTTCTTTTCTCGTTTTTTTGTTATTAAGGTACTTAAAGAACTTTTTAGAGTTTATCTTACTTTCTATTTCAATCCTTTTTTCATTATCCATTTCTGCTAATTTGATTGCCCTTTTGCAATTTTTGTTACATTGCTTATAATTCTGATACAATGTCTCCATCCATTCTGACTTAAATAATCTAAACGCCTTCCTCTTCTTGTCCATTTCCTCCCCTACCTGTTTATTTAGCCACGTTGGTTTTGACTTATTTATTTTATACTTATTACCCAAGGGTATACACTGATAAGTGTGCTTTTCTAACAATGTTTTAAAGACTGCCCATTTATATTCTACATTTTTCTCTGCAATAACATCATCCAAATGTATTACTTGTTGATTAGCCCTCAGTTTATTAAAATCTGCTTTTCTAAAGTTTAAGGTCTGTTGAAAACAAGTATACATATATATTATATAAGAATTATCATAATATTCAGCCCTTGTCAATCCACTGCTGGATAAAGGCCTCCATAATGATCTTCCATGTATTATGAAGCCTCTCTTCTCCATGTCGCTCCAACACGTTTTCTATTTTCATCTTCCCAATTTACTTTTCGTCATCCTTTTAATCTTTTAAGTTCTGTTGAAAAACCAGTCGAGTACAATCTTTATCCAATGATGGCAGTTTCTTCTTGCAATATGTCACAAACTTTTGTTTGCTTTCAAACTATTCATTCTTTTTCCTGTCTCTCTAGGTAATACCTAGCATACATATCTCCTTATTCCTTTGAGTGTTCTGAAGCCTCTGAATTATCTTCACATTTAGGTTTCCAAGTTTCACTTCAGTACGTGAGCACAGGCAGAACGTACTGGTTGAAAACTTTTCTCTTGAGGCACAGTAGGAGGTTCCCTTGAAAATGTGTCTTGTTTCTTTCAAATGTGCTCTCTTCCATCTTCATTCTCCTATTGATTCCATTCAAAAGGTTCCCATCCATTGTTACTTCCTGGCCAAGGTAGACATATCTGACCAATTCATCTGCGCCTGCCAAGAATCTAGGTGTGTCCTCATGGATACAGTACTACTAGTGTCCACCAGGCTTGAATCTCAGGTTGAAAATTACAACTCCCAGAGGA